>NC_056735.1:1412644795-1412710936 GCF_019279795.1 Protopterus annectens
TCCCAGTTACCTTTTTCTTCCACATCAAGCCTCCAAGTTTTGCCTTCTACCTAAGGAAAAAAAATGTAAAGTCTGCTTGGGGTATTAAATAGCTATGCAAACAGTTCCAAGCAAAATCCTAAATCTTGTTGACTTTGTTGCACATTTGGAATCATACATATTTCCTAACGTTGTTTCCTTGTGAATTGCTTATCCAGTCTCTCATCCCAGACTTTTCTAGCCTCCTCTGATTAATTCCTATAGTTATTGTTCAGTATTTTATATGCCGTACTGTTTATCCTTTTTTTTAACAGCAGCTTCTGTTGTAAATTCAACTGAAAACTCTACCAGAGCAGGTTTTTCTCTTCGAATTCCCATATCCCTTTCTTATTTCTTCAGTCCAAATGGTTTCTTGACCCCTCCCCATTCTATTACCTTTCCCTCGCTAGTTATTTGCTTCCAATATCTTGGTTCATTTGCCTATTCTCTGTACCCCTAATTGTAGAAAGAAAGAGCTCGCTGAGGAGATCCACACTGTTCATCCACCGAACAAGGAATCCCAGGCATTGGACAGTCTAGGGAAGCAGACGTTCGCCTCTTCGACCTTTACCATTCGGTCATTGAATTACCTGGCACATTTCACTAGGCTGCAGAGAGATCTCATCATGGAGCTCTCTGGAACACTAGCAGGAGCTGTATGTGATGAGGTCAGGGATAAGGTGGCCTCGCAACTTGCAGCCCTAGAGTCCATCTCTAACTCATCTATGAGGTTGGACTCCCATGCAACTGAAGGGGCGGCTAGATCATCGGATGCAGGTGTTGTCATGACACGTCACGCCTGGATGCACTTCTGCGACTTTGCGGACCCTTTCATGACTTCCTTCCTCGACGCTCCAGTCGAACCTTCCTCAGGTGTAAGCAGGACGGTAAGACCCTGTCTGCCGTAGGTGTCCATTTTTCCAATCCCCAACGATACTTCTCTAGGAATGAGTACCCTGCTGTGTACTTCATTAAAAAGTGGATTGTAGTCTGGTTGTCATCCAGTGCCTCCTTTTACAGTTTATTTACCTCTCTAGGAATCATACAAGTGGGAAAATGTGGCAGAAGAAGCCCCAGGGTCCTTTCCGTGACACACGTGGTGAGTATATCCCATAAGACAGAGAGGGTAACTCTTCCAGAAGACACCTCTTTCGGGGCAGGGGGGGTCCACACAATCAGGGATCCAGAGATTCTTTCTGTGGTCAGCCCTACCAGCGCTCTTGAAGAGCGGCCCGATTGTCCCCCGACTGCTTCCAGAGGAAAGCATTTTTCGCTGCACCAACATGCCTGGCAAAACCACCTCAGACTCCTTAGTACAGCAGATTATTACCAGAGGTTATCACATCCCCTTCAATCTTCACCCCAAATCTCCAAAACATATTCCCGATGTTTCACCTGGTCAAAGGGAATCCGCAGCTGAAGAGATTCTAAAGCTGCTTCAAAAATGAGTCATCCAAATAGTCCCACTAGACCAGATAGGATCTGGGTTCTACTCAAGGTTATTTTTAGTGCCAAAAAGAGACAGGGGACTGGAGGCCTATTTTGGACCTCAGTATCTTAAACAAGTTTGTCAAGCAGACAAAGTTCTGGATGGTCACGGTTCAGTATATCCTTTCTTGGTTCAGTCTATCCTTTCTTTCCTGGAAAAAGACGATTGGATGTGCTCTATAGATCTTTGGGATGCATATTGCCACATAAAGATGGACTAGCCATCCAGAAGATTCCTCCACTTTCGACTGGGAGCCAATCGCTACCAGTTTCGCACACTGCCCTTTGGTCTCTCTGCAGCCCCTAGAGTGTTTACCAAATGCATAGCAGTGGTAGCAGCTCACCTGAGGCTGCAGGAATTCCGGGTGTTTCTATACTTGGACAACTGGCTCTTCACTGTTCCCACCAAGCATCTACTGATAAGGGCACGGCAGTACACTCTACTACAGGCACAGTATTTAGGGATTTCTATAAATATGGAGAAGAGTCAGCTGATCCCAACCCAGTCCTTGGAATTCATAGGAGCACTGTTGAACACACTATCTTGCATGGTCTCCCTACCTTATCACAGATTGGAAAGACTTGTTTCTCAGATCCAAGCGATACTCCCCTGAGACAAGGTGCCCACTTGGGCAGTCCTACAAATCTTGGGGTCAGTGGCTTCAAGAATGACAACTGCCCCGCTAGCAAGACTACGTATGAGAATACTTCAGTGGCTTCTATTAATACATTGGCCAATGTTAACTCACCCGTTATCTTTCCAAATTTGTTTAATGAATCTATGCAAGAAGGACTTACTTTGGTGGATGCAGCCAGAAATATCTCTATGGTGTCGACCCGTTTTGCCCCTGCAGCCCAAGGCCACAGTGACCACGGACGCTTCCCTGTGTGGTGGGGGCATTTTCAGGGACAGATGGTCCAAAGCACTTGTCCATCAGCAGAGGCCAGTATGCATATCAGTGTCCTAGAACTAAGGGCTGTGCTTCAAGCGTTGCAAGCATTCCACCACTCCCTTCCATCATGGACTGTTGCTATTCAGACAGACATGTCAGTGGTCTGGTACATCAACAAACAAGGGGGAACCAAATCCTGTTCTCTGTGCCAGGAAGCCATGAGAATTTGGCAATGAGTGATGGCCTCCAACCGCTTTCTAATAGCAATGCATATTCCCAGAGATTCCAATTTGATTGCAGACAAATTAAGCAGGTGTATTCTCCTACTTCATGAGTGGTCCCTCAATCCTTTAGTGACGTCGATGATATTCAGTTGCTGGGGCTAGCCTTGCTGTGACTTGTTTGTCTCACCCATAAATCACGAGTGCAGAAGCTACTTTGCCCTAATCCCCCCTCAGGGAGAACCCCTGAGGTACATGCTCACACACAACTGGCCCACGGGACTGCTCTACTCCTTTCCCTCGATACCATTGATCACACATTTTTTGAAGAAAGTAATTCGGTTGAGAAGCAAAGTAATCCTCATTGATCTTTATTGGCCCTGACAAGTTTGATTTCCCTTCCTATGGCCTCATCTAGTATGCAAACCATTGATTCTGGATCCACCTCTTGAATTACTGTTGCACCCCCAAGGGCTACTCCACCCGAACCTTTCCAGCCTCAAGCTGACAGCTTGGTTTCTCCACTTCCAATAATTGCCAGGCAGAAGAATCTTTCCTGTTCTGTCAATGACATTCTTCTGACGTCTCATAAGCCTTCCGCCAGAAAATTGTATCATGACAAGTGGAAGAGATTTGGGTTATGGACTCATGATAATATAGATCCTGGTACAGCCTTAGTCCCTGATGTACTCCATTATCTCTCCAGCCTATTACAATCCACAGTAGCATCTTCTTTGATTCAGGTTCACCTGGCTGCTATTTCCAGTTTTCATGGTAGCTTCGGGGATGCCTCCTTGATTTCTCATCGTCTCTGCAAAACCTTTCTTTAAAGGGGTTTCTGACATCAGGCCCCCCACTAGAGAACCTGTTGAACCTTGTAACCTCACCCTCGTATTGCAGGCACTAAGTAAAGCCCCTTTTGAACCTGCAGCCAATTGTGACATAAAATTTCTCTCGTGGAAGTCTCTTTTTCTGGTTGCTATTACTTCAGCATGAAAGATATCTGAACTTCAGGCCTTGTGTGTCATACGTCCGTACTTAATTTTTCACAAAGACAGAGTATCGCTTCAGACTAATCCTTCCTTTCTGCTAAAAGTAATTACAGAGTTAACAATGAACCAGACAATCGACTTACCAGTGTTCTTCCAAAATTTTTCAAATAAAGGGAAGTATTGTCTCCATTTACTGGATCTACACAGACAATTCTACCTGAACAGAACAAAATCCTTTAGGAAATCTAACCAATTCTTTATCTCTTATTCTGGGCCTAAAATAGGAGAGCCAGTTTCCAAGATTACCTTGTCGAAA
The DNA here is from genome assembly GCF_019279795.1 of Protopterus annectens. Taxonomy (NCBI): domain Eukaryota; kingdom Metazoa; phylum Chordata; order Ceratodontiformes; family Protopteridae; genus Protopterus; species Protopterus annectens. Next base: position 1,412,648,724 of record NC_056735.1, read on the forward strand.
TTAAGAGATTCCATGTGTTTTGTCTGCCACCATAGTAAATTGCCCCTGCCAAGCAAAATTAGAGCACATCCAACCAGATCTATGGCAACCTCAGTGGCCTTTCACTCTAGAGCTACCATGGATGATATTTGTGCAGCAGCAACATGGGCCTCTCCACATACCTTTATTAATCATTACATATTGGATTTGGTCTCCAGGGGGATAGCTGCCTTTGGCTCAGTGGTACTCAGGAATATTCTTCCATAGGGCCTCCCAGGAAACTAGGTAGCTAGGGACTCTGTCCCATCAGTAAGGGATGAATGAAGATTAGCAACATCAGATAAAGAAGTTATGTCTTACCATAACGGTCTGTCTGTGTTGTTCATCTTCATTCACTCATTACCTCCCTCCCACCATACCCCTCCAGTAGGCTCCTGGAGGTTTTTTGAATATGGTCCTTTATCTGGTATAGGGTATTCTGAGCAGAAAAAGCCTCCGCTTTTACATCCCTGGGCAAACTCGATCTGAGGTAATGGGGAGAGAGGCACTATGGGTAATCTTAGCATGAGAGTTTTTTAGCTGACGCAAGCTTGGCACAGTGGCCGAGTCATGAATAAATGAAGATGAACAACACAGTTGGAACGTTATGGTAAGGCATAACTTCTTTTTTTATGTATATTCATTTTTTTTATCCCCCCAAAATTAAAACCGTCTTCGAACGTTTGATAACACTTACATGATCTTATGTAGTTTTATCAGGTACAAAATAATATCGTCTGTAAATAAAGACAACTTTTCATGATTACCGTACCAGTTATATTCTTGAATTGCTGAGTCTCTTATTTTCTTTGGCAATGACTCTAAACATAATGCAAATAACAAAGGGGAAAGAGGACAGAACAGCCCGGTTCCTCTGTTCAGACACTACTTATCAGAGAGGAACCCTCCCACTTTAACTTTTGCTTCTGATCCCTCATATATCTTAATTAACCTTATTATTGTATCAGGGAACACAAATGCTTCCATTGCCTTTCTCATAAAATTCCAGTTTACTCTGTCAAATGCTTTTCTCTGCATCTAGCCCCACCAACAGCAGTGGTATTTTCTTACATTCTGCTCCCTCTGGATCATCATTGTTCTGTTGATGTTGTCAGATGTTTGCCTCCCCTCCAAAAAAACACATTGATCAATAGATACCAATTTTGGCAACACCTTTCCCATTCTTTTAGTTATTGAGGACATAAACACTTGGTAATCATGGTTTAAAATTGAAGTGGGCCTATATGAAGCTGGGTTTAATTGGTGTTTACCATCAAACCCAGCTTCATATAGGCCCCCTTATACACATTGTTACAGCCACCACAGTTTTCTTCCAGGATGTTAGTGCCTGCCATTCTTTTAGAATACTAATAAACAAAACCTTCCAGATCTTTATCACTTTCTTCCCTCCTAGCTCCCAAAGTTCCACAGGAATACCATCTATTCTTGGAGACATTCCAGCAGATCGATTATATATCACTGTTTTTATCTGCAGCTCTTCCTGTCTTAACTGTTAACTGTTGAGCCTCATCTACATCTAACCTTGGCATGCTTAAGTCCTCCATAAATATTTCCATTTGTGTCTTTTCTCAATTTTCACATTTTTCTGCTTTCTACAAACTTTTATAAAAAATTCTGAAATCCTTCTAATACCTCTACAGGATCAGTGGTTATTTTTTATAGGTTCCCTAAGTTTGGCAACACTTTCTACTGCTCTGAAGTTATTATCAGTAAATAATTGCTTTACAGTAATCTTTCTAAACTCCTGGATATTATCCAGATATTCCCTTATTTTCTCTATAGCATTCTGCAGTTGAGCCTCTTCTTGTTCTGTAAGACCTCCCCTTATTGTGCAATACTTTAACCTTTGTCATCCCTTCGAAATAATTTTTGTTACCTTCTATATAATTTTTGTTACTTCTTAACCAGATCTCCTTTTCATTTATTTATTTCTACCGTATTTTTAAACTCCACTTTCATTTTATCCCACTCAGTAGCTATAACTTCTGAAGACATTTCTATCTTCCCTAGTTAATGAATAATTTCCACTTCTCATTCCTTAAATTACTCTCTTTTTAGCAGGTAGGTGGGGAAACACTAGTGTCTCATTTTTACTTCATTACTCTGCATTTTTATCTCCATTGTTATTGGAGCATGATCTGAAATAGTTATTGGATATGTGTCAAAGCTTTCAATTAAATGCACATGTTCCAATGTAGTAGCATTTCTGTCTCGTCTAGCCCAGTTATTGTACCTCAGGGAATAATATGTAACTTTTCTGAGTTCATACTTCTGAATTAACGTCTTCCATACCAAATATTCTCATAAATGTTTTCAGAAATCTACCCTCTTTTGTTATATTTCCCTTCTAGGTCGCACAGATACATCCTCATTGCTGCACCTCAAGTTCCAGTCCCCACCTATAAGTAATATTCCCTGCTAAAAGCTAATTATTTCTCCCAAAAATTTCTTAAGCTCAATAATAACAGTTTTGTATGGAGTACACATACCACTCCACTGAATCAAACACATAAACACACAAAGACATACTCGGAGGCTCTGAGTAAAAATTTACCTAAACAGCAGAGGCCTCCAAAGCAGACACCCAAACAACTGCTACCTCAAGACACCCCACAAGCAACACATAAACCACAAAAGCAGTGTGCAAAGCAGTCACAGCCCTTAAGGCCAAATACAACACCAAACATACTTGTCATAGGTGACTCCATAGTCAGACACACTGGCGTCCCACTCACCAGGCTGAACAAGGAGAGGGTCACAGTAAGCTGCCTATCGGGCTAGAATCCACCACATAACACAAGCACTGGTCACTCCACGGCAAGTACAAATATGACACAGTCATTGTCCATGCTGGTGTGAGCGACCTGAGACGTACCTCCCTGGACTACATGAAAAGAGACATAGAGGAGCTCTCTGATTATGTAGCCCAGGCAGGTATGACCCTAACCCTGAGCAGTATCCTTCCTTCACCAAGAATGATGCCACAATATAGAGACAAGATGATCAGCTTTAACAATTGGCTTAATGTCTGGTGTCATTCAAAGGGGATCCAGTGTCTGTCTGCCTGGGATGACATGCTTGACAAGCCACGCTGCTTCGCAAGGGACTTGCACCTGTCACCCTGGGATTCGGATATTGGCTAAGGCTCTTGCCACCCCATAGTGCCTTTTTAGGCAAGGCTCAAATTCTAAACCTACCACCCTAGAAAACAAAATGGGAAGAAACTGAGGGTAATGCTGCTCAATGCCAGAAGTCTAAATCTCAAAATGCATGCACTCGAGGCCCTTCTCAGTATGGAGAACATCGATGTCTGTGCTGTAACTGAAACCTGGTTCAAGGCTCCTGAGAGCACCCGGCACTATTAGGTTTTACCTCATATCATGCGTTTCCCCAAAACCCGGTCCACACCACAAAGGAGGGTGTATCCATATTCATAAAGGATACCCACACCTCCAGGTTGGTGGCAACGCAAGCTTGAAACCATCCAGGTGCAACTAACCATAGGCAAAACTGCTCTACAAATTGTAGCATGCTACAGGCCACCCTCTCAAACTCAGGAACCCCACACAGCCTTCCTGAAGACACTGGAGGGTATAAATGTATCTCCAAACACCATCATATTGGGTGACTTCAACTACCGAATATAGACTGGGAACATTACTCAAGCCCTAACTTTCTAGCCCAACGGTTCCTGGAGTTCATAAATTCAAATGCCATGGAACAGCTAGTCACTGTTCCCACGAGAGGAGAAAATATACTAGATCTCATTGTCACAAACATGGGGACAAAATGCTCCACACCGGAAGTATATCCCTCATTGGTGAGATCTGATCATAAACTAATCTCACTGGAAATCCACATCCCGCCCCCACCCCAAACAAAAAAGACCATAGTGAAGAACTTCTCTAAAGCAAACTTCACAATACTCAAGACTAGTGTAGTATCCTTCAAGGCCCCTGAGCCAGAGGAAACCACAACCCAAGCTGCGGAAGCCCTTACAAATGCCTTCTATGAACACCTCCAGGACTGCATGGTTCAGGCAATCCCAAATAAAACCAAGACTCTTTCCACAAAGGGCAAACGTCCAGTCTGGTGGACCCCAGCCATTAACAAACTTTACAATAAGAGGTGAAAGCTATTACATGATAGAACAAAATCCATAAAAGGGAAGTCACCCCTGATCATTATTAGTAAAAAATCGAGCAATCAAAAAATCAACTAAGGCCAATTTTGAGAGAAAAATTGTCATGGATTCAAAGGACAATCATAAGGCCTTTTTCAGCTATGTTAGGAACCTGAGTGGAAACTCCCAGATATGCTCAGAATTAGTCCAAATGATACAAAAATCACTGAACCCACAGACATTGCCAACATACTGGCAGACAGGTTCAGTGCAAACTTCACCCCTCTCCCCTAAAGGAGAGATAACTATCCCAGCAGTGTAGCCTCCCGGACATCTCAAATGCGCAGGTGAAAGCTGCTCTCTCTAAAGCTAAAAACACAGCATCAATGGGACGGATGGTGTCCCGGCTGTGTGCTACGAGCTAAATGAGGAATTAACCCGCACATAAGGCAGCTGTTTAATCTCAGCCTTACCACAGGATACGTGCCCAAGGAGTGGCGTCACGGCAACTGTGGTCCCACTCCACAAAGGCGCCTACGGACCCTGGTAATTACAGCCCATAAGCTTAACAAGTCTAGTCTGCAAAGCTATGGAGAGGATCATAATGGAGCTCATAAACAAAGATATAGGGGACTTGCAGACATTGGACCCGACCCAGTTTGGCTTTGTCAAGGGAAGATCATGCCTTTTGAACTTGGTCGACTTCTTGAAACAGTCACCAAGGCCATTGATGAGGAAAGGCAGTCCATACAGCCTACCTTGACCTTGCAAAGGCTTTCGACACAATACCCCACTCGGGTATTGTAGAAAAACTTACCAGCTTAAATGTAAACCCATATGTCACAAGATGGGTTGCAAACTGGCTTAAGGACAGAACCCACAGGGTTAGAGTTGCTGGCGCTGTGTCAGACTCCAAGCGGTCACAAGTGGTGTCCCACAGGGCTCGGTCCTTGGCCCCTATTGTTTGGCATCTACTTCTCAGAAGTACAGGCCAGCATGGGAGGACTTTGGCTGACAAAGTTTGCAGGCGACTGCAAACTGGGCCATAGTGGAAAGTGCATCGGACACTGCTATCCTTCAGAAGGACTCACGGAAACAAATAGCTGGTGCCGGAGCCATGGCCTGAAGTTAAACGCCAAAAAATGTATAGTCATACCCTTCGGGAAAAACAAGGTAACCCCAAGCTACCATATAGGTGGCAATCCACTAAGCACAGAAGAGGTTATCGGGGACCCTGGGGACCCAGGTTGATAGTGGCCTTTCTTTTGACACTCTCATTGCTAAAATGGTTAGAAAGACCTTCTACATTGCCCACCTGATCATGAAGGGATTAACTTCCAGATCAAGTGAGGTCATTGTTCCTTTGTACTCTTCACTTATCAGACCAATGATAGAGTACAATGCCCCATTCGGGATTTATCTCACCCGACATCTGCAGCAATTGGAGAGACCCCAAAAGTTCCTCACCAAAAGGATAAAGGGACTCCAAAATCTGTCGTATGCTGCCAGATTGAAGAAACTCCAGCTCTATTCAGTCGCATACCGTCTGCTCAGAGGTGACATGTTCCTGACATACAAGGCCATGTCCAACCCGGAATTAATGGACATGCTTCACCTCAAAAATCCAAATCCACCAAAACCACTAGAGCAAGCGACTTAAACCTTAACACGGATATAAATAGGGCGTGCTGGAGGGATAGATTTATCACTCAGAGACTCCCTATGCTGTGGAATAAAATCCCGGTCCATGTGAGGCAGAGCACCTCGCTGACTCTGTTCAAGAGAAATCTAGACCTGTGGATGGGAGATCGTAGGTTTACCCCGGGAATCATCTCTGTGTCACTGCTGGACAGAGGCACAACAAACTAATGGGCACAGTATTTTTTCATATAAGGGGTGGCGTAAGCCACAAAAATTTGGGCTAGGCTTATAAATGCCTTAGGGCAGATAGCCTAGTATAAACCTATGAACCTAAACCTATGCCAGCATAATCCTCCTCCATTGCCAGTAGCACCATACTACTCCAAATCTACCATTACTATCTGTTTTTCCTCTTCTGGCTGTATCGGAGCTCCTTTAGCACTTAGTATAAGTAGTCCCCTTTTCCTTTGTCCCTGATGTTGTTGTTCTTCTTTCGGCTTTTTCCGGTTAGGGGTCACCACAGCGGAACTCCAGTCTGCTAATGATTGGCAGTAGATTTTTATGGTGCCAAGGTGCCAGCTCAACGCCCAGCCTTCAACGAAGGCACGCCCTACGCATGTCTTTCGAACGCCACTCGACCGCGGGGAGGATATGCAGACTCCACACAGAAGGCTCTCCGGCCAAGAATCGAACGGGAGAATCTCATGCTATGAGGCGACAATGCTACCACTGCATCACCGTGGCTATTCTGCTGTATTTCCACCTTGAAATCATTTCTTTATCAAATGCACATGCTTAACTTCTTTCTAAATGTGTCTCCCGTAGCATTGCTGTTTGTACTCTGCATTTCTTAATTATAATTCAACACCTTTACATTTTTGTCTATATCTGTCAAGTCATTCCCCTTCCAAAATTATATGTTGAGTGTATCCATTAAAAGTCATTATTCCTACCTATTATGTATAACAATTTTTTAAATGTCTATTTCCAGACTTTTGTGCTACATGCACCTGCTGATGTTTGGCAGGTTGATGTCTTATGCAGTTGATTTTTGTCATTTCCATATGAATCTGTCACATTTTACAAGATGGTTTGTTTTAATGAAAACCCTCAAACAAAAAAAAAAAAGGAAACACAACCCAGAACACCCCATAATCTATTAACTTAAAAGGAACACACAAAACTATGTACATCTTCAAATAATAAAGTTTTACTCTCCTGATGGGAACATTTGTCCCAAATCAACAGCTGCACACAGGCCTACTTTGTTTCACTGAAAGCTCATTTCACTGAACTTCAGTTCACCCTGACCAAATCGCTGAAAGCTCAAATTACTGAAAACGTATTTCACTGAATCTCATTTCACTGAAGTGAAGTACTGGCACTATGTAGAGTACTGTAAGGCAAGTAAAAGCTATATGCCCTTTTCCCCACTGTAGTGCGATCCTGGAGTAGGTATATCTAGTTGGGGGGGTATAGCCCCCAACCCCCCCCACTTAGTTTGGGTATATATTGTCTTCTGGAAAGAGTTAGTTATTGGTGTTGTAAGTATGCATGGCTATGGTTTAAAATGTATTGTGTTGAAGCTTTCTGTGAAATATAATATAAAACCACACTAGGTGGGGGGCTATGCCCTCCACACCCCCAATGAGGAGTGCTGTGCACCCCAACTATATATATACTAACTCCATGATCGCACTACAATGGGGAAAAGGGCATATACCTTTTACTTGCCTTACAGTACACTACACAGTGCCAGTACTTCACTTCAGTGAAATGAGATTCGATGAAATGAGTTTTCAGTAATTTGTGCTTTCAGCGGTTTGGTCAGGGTGAATTCAAATTCAGTGAAATGAGCTTTCAATGAAACAAAACAGACCTCTGCACACACAGGCGTGACTTAACCTAACATTAAGGCTATCCATGCTAAGACGCATGTTACAGCCAGTACTTCTACTTGCACCAATTGCTTTCTGTTCTTGTCTTAGCTTCATTCAATTCCCAGATGTGAAAAAACAGGTTACATGCTTTCACAAAGCATTAACTTTTAGCTTAAAAAAGTATTCTGGCTTTTATTGCTTCCCCTGTAATCAGCTTGTCTCCACAGCAACACAAGTACCAAATATACAGCTCTGCAAACCTTTCAACTTTCACTGAACATTTATTTGCCAAAGAAAAAATTTTCATTACATTCCGTGTCCTCTTATTTACTTCCTTACAAAAAGAAAAGGATTAGATTAAGTCAAATGCCTTAATACAGGCATACACCTATGCAAAAGTAAGAGAGAACATAGCAAGCTTACATATATTATTTATTATCTGTGCACTTTTACACCACATCCCCCACTTCAGCAACTCAGGATTACACCATATTAACTTGAACATGCTTTTGTCTGGCCTTTCTTTTCTTTTTACATCGTAATGACTATATTTCTTAAAAACTAAAAAATAGAAAAAAGGCAGTTGATTACTTTTATATCTTTTATTGCATACAACAATAACTGAAAATGCTTTACTTTATCACATGCAGTTTATATATTGAAATATTTTATACAAATGCTGTTAAGGACAAAAATTGTTTTATTTACTTTTCTTTTTTCCCCTCCTCCTCGTCGGTGTCCATCCAGACATTAATGACATAAAATGGAGTATGTGCGTTTCAGTCCCCCACCTGTTTAACAAAGTCAACAGAAGTCCAATCATTCCACTTTTTCTTGTAAAGCCATATTTCATAAATGTGATTGATGCTTTATAGTCTCACATTTATTCACTACTTTCAATGTTGCTGGCCTTCCTGCTCATCTCCATTTCTCAACCCCAGACTCCTGTTCAGGTCCAAGGCACTGCCAATTCTTCTAGTCAGCTACTGTGCTTTTTTCTGAGTCTCCGTCATTTTCCTTTGGAACATTGGAAAAGGTTTCACTGGCAAAGTGTGTCTGTAAGCTTTATTATCAGGAAAAATAAGAAGCAGAGTCCCCTTTTGTTTGAAGGCTTACTTTTTATTAGACAAACATTTGTATTTCCTCCTTAACTTGTTTTATATCAAAAATGACTTTGGTCTTCCAGGAAAGAATATTCTGGATACAGCAGCTTGAATGTCATACTGCCTGTCTGCATTCTCTGATTGTTGGGATAAATTAGCTTTTCCTCTGCCTGGTGTACAGTGAATAATAATTTTCTACAAACCCTCAACTGTCTCCGATTTTAAATACTTTGCCCTGTTGCCACAGTTTTGTCAGGCTTATTTTGTCAGGCCTAACTCTCTCTCTCTCTCCTGATATGACTGCATCTTTATTAATGCAGGTCTTGGCTGCTTTCTCATGGTCAGGTATAGAGCATACATACAATATCCCTTTTCAATTAAAAAATCCTGCTGTGGAATACTAGTCCAGTTGCTTGTTCCTGTTTTCATAAAATTAATACATGTGAGAGTGTTCAATCTCGCCGTTTGTTCTTACACCTGGGTTCGGAGCCGATCCTCGGCTCCGTGTCGGCCGCTTGGCAAGCTCTGCATCGAGAAGAAGCTCGAGACCAACCTAACTCCCACAATCCCCCTCTGCCTTTACCTCAGATCTAGTTTGCCGCTGCAACATTCGCATCAGATTTGATGAGCTCGGGCCACCTCAAGCTAAGATTAATAATTTTCTTATATTTCTTCTAATTTTTTTCTAAAAAAATTGTCTTTAAGTGACTGTGTGTGTGTGTGTGTTAGTAGTGTTTCGAGGGTTTCTCGGTTCCGTATAAAGTTTTTGTTTTATACTTTATTAGAGTTTTCCCTCGGGGCCTACCCCACCCTTTAACTTGGATTGACTTTTTTACAGGATTTGACAAAAAGGTTTCTGGATTAGACAAATTTACTGGACTGGACATAATATTGACTATTTCACTGTTTGCTGTACCTAAATTTGTGACATGTCTGAGAAAGCTAAGTCTGGCTTTAAACGCTGCCAATGTGGGCAGATGATGTCGGTGACTGATAATCATAGTTCCTGCGTCTACTGTCTTGGCCCTCTCCATCTGCAAGAAGACTGCTCAATCTGTCATTCTTTCAGTGGAAGGGTCATGACAGATAGGCACAGGAAACTTATGGATAGGGGGCTTTTGAAGCCTGCTTTTCAAGAGGCTCTGGATGCATCAGACCAGACATCCAAATCCTCGAAGGAATCGAAGACGTCGGAGCCCAGGTCATCGGCTCTGAGCTCTTCAGTCAAAGTTCGATCACCGGCTCCACAGACTTCGGGGCCGAGTGTTGAACTGTTGTCAGTTTCCGAGTCTCGAGTCTTGGAACTGGTGATGGAGCACCCTCCCCCAGCACTGTTGAGGTCGGCTCCGTCTTCGATTCCTTCGACGCGCTCTTCCAGGCCCCTCTCCGACACCAATGTAGACCGCGTGGTGCAGAAATTAATGGAGAATACGGCCTTATCCAAACTCATCTCTGTCTCCTCCCAGTTGGTGTCGAGACTCGAAGGCCTTCCCTTATCTCCACCTGTTCCTCCTCCAAGACCTATCCAGTCTTCGGAGCCGGGAGAGGCTGATCTGGTGATTGTGGAGCCCTCAGTGCCAGAACCGTCTTTTTCTCGGTCAGCTCCGTTCACCTCGACTCCGTCGGAACCGGTACCGGAGTCTCGGAGCCGAAGATCCATCCTTGGATCCGGGACTGAGAGTCGGACCGATGTTTCGGTTCCGACCCTTCCTCTCGGGGCCTCGGCTCAGATCGACTCGGCTCCGTCCTCGGGGTCGATGCCTTCGGTGCCTGTCTCGGGAATTCTTCCGATTTCCTCGGAACCGGGAGATACCTTGAGTCGGGACCCGGGGGCCTTCGACCTCATGAGGAAGGTGTTGTCTACTCAGACAACCACGTCAGCAGAAACAGCTTCTCCTTCCCATAAAGGACCGTTATCCTCCTCTGCACCCACGGCTACATCTAAGCGTCGAGCACCAGTGTCTCAGCCACCCCTGGAGGGTGCCCCCTCTTCCTCGGAGGCTTCTTTGGATGCCCCCCCCGAGGAAGTTCCGAGGAAAAGATTGTGTAAGAGGAGACACTTAGATTCTCCACAAGAATCATTGACCTCGGACACTGACTTGGATGAGTCAGAAGGGTCCCCAAAGTCACCCTCAGAGGATGTCTCTTTTTCTGACATCCTGGAGATCCTAAAGCAGAGAGGTGATTGGCAATCCCATCCCCCTTCTGAGGATGAGTCAGCCTTGCTGAAGGCATTCGGTGCTCGCCCTTCCTCCTCCTGGGTCACTCCGCCCTTCGATGAGTTGATGGAGCTGATTGCTCGAAGGGCGTGGGAGACACCTGACATGGTGGAGCCGGTCCCTAGAAAGCCTAACAAATATATTACTGCCCCCCAGGATAAGGCTTATCTGACAAAGGGAGTGCCAGTGGACGCTATGGTGGTGGCAGCAGCCACGAAAAAGGAGATGTCTGAATCTTCCTCATCTGTCCATCCGCCTAACAGAGATTCTAGGACTATGGACAGGTATGGGAAGCGCATTTTAGTTCAGCGGCTTTTTCTATGCGATCCCTGAACTATTTGACCCACTTTACACGGCTACAGAGGGATCTAATCAAAGAGTTGGGAGATACCCTCCAGGGTACTACAGATGCTGCTGTCTCAGAGAAGGTTACAGCACATCTCAATACCCTTACATCTATTGCAAACTCGTCCATGAGGCTGATCTCATACGCAGCCGAAGGATCGAGTAGGGCAGCAGCTTCAGCGATTGCTCTTCGTAGACAATCCTGGATGCGCTTATGTTCATTTGCGGAGGCCTTCAAGTCTTCCTTTACTAACGCCCCATTTGATGGTGCCACTCTCTTTGGCCCCAAAGTAAAGGAGACCCTTACCCGGTGTGAGCAAGAGGGAAAGACTCTGTCTGCTGTCGGAGTCCGTTTTTCCACCCCATCAAGTCCGTACCCCAAAGGGCAACGTGGTGGAAAAATGTGGTTTTGAAAACCCCAAGGCTCTTTCCCAGGCACACAGGGTGATGCCCCCTCTAGAGGCAGAGGAGGGGGCAGAGGTGGAAGACGCCACCCTGGCGGCAGAGGGGGTCCGCAAAACCAAGGTGACAGGGATACACCCCCTGGGAAACCTTTCCAGCACTCCTGAGAGGAGGCCCGACTGTCCTGCTCTGGAGGCAGTCGGGGGTCGCTTAGCTTTATACCCTCAGGCCTGGCAAAGTCTTACATCAGACAATTGGGTAAAAAGCGTTGTTACCAGAGGCTACAGAATACCCTTCCTATTGCCCCATTCCAGAAAAGACTCCCAGATGTGCGCCCCATCTGCGAGCCCTGCAGCTATAGAAATTTCAAAGCTGCTAGAAAAAGAGTCATCCAACCAGTCCCAGCGGACCAAAGAGGATTCGGAACTTACTCAAGGTTCTTTTTAGTTCCAAAAAAGACAGGGGACTGGAGGCCAATTCTGGACCTGAGCAAACTCAATTCCTTCGTCAAGAAAGAAAAGTTCCAGATGGTCACGCTTCAATCGATCCTTCCATTTTTACAGAAGGACGACTGGATGTGCTCAATAGATCTGAAGGACGCATACTACCACATCAAAATGGCCAGGGCGTCCAGGGATCACTTGCGCTTCCGGCTGGGAGCCAGTCACTTTCAGTTTCGAGCCCTGCCCTTTGGTCTGACCTCAGCCCCCAGGGTTTTCACCAAATGCATGGCAGTGGTAGCGTCTCACTTGAGACGCCTGGGATTCCAGTTGTTTCCGTATCTGGACGACTGGCTCCTTTCTGCCACCACCCAGCGTCAACTGATTCAGGCCAGGGATTACACACTAGAGCTTTGTGTTCAACTCGGAATTTCCGTAAATTTCGAAAAATCCTTACTACGGCCATCACAGCATATCTTATTCATAGGAGCAGAATTGGATACGCGTTGTTTACTTCTAAGACTTCCTCCGGAAAGGATAGCCTCACTACAAAGCCACATATCCCTTCTTCTGTCATCCAGAAAATCTCCAGCAAAGCTGGTTCTGAAGGTTTTGGGTCTCATGGCAGCTTCTCTCATTTCGATACCCTTGGGAAGACTGCACATGAGAGTTCTACAATGGCTACTGTTTGCACAATGGTCGTTCCAACAGCTACCTCTGACACACGAAATTCTAATCACAAACACATGCAAATCACACCTAGCCTGGTGGCTCCGGACTTGCAATCTTTCCAGCGGAAGACCATTTGTGCTATCCATGCCGACAGCTACGGTGACCACGGACGCTTCCCTGATAGGGTGGGGGGGCATCTTTCAGGGACAGACAGTCCAAGGCGAATGGACCAATTTAGAGTACAATCTGCACATCAATGTTCTAGAGTTGAGGGCAGTGTTTCTAGCGTTGCAACACTTTGCTCCCCTTCTTCCTCTAGGGACTATTGCAGTTCAGACGGACAACATGTCCGTAGTCTGGTACATAAACAAACAAGGGGGAACCAAGTCTTATCAGCTATGCAGAGAGGCCATGAGAATCTGGCAATGGGCGGAGTCCACGGGTCGCTTTCTGATAGCAACGCACATCCCGGGGTCATCCAACGTCATAGCCGACAGGTTGAGAAGAGCAATCCTGTTGCCTCACGAGTGGTCCCTCAAACAGTCAGCTGCGAAGGAGATTTTTCGCAAATGGGGCCAGCCTTCCTGCGATCTTTTTGCGTCTCCAATGAACGCCAAATGCAGAAGCTATTTTGCCCTATTACCCCACCAGGGGAAGTCCCCAGGGACGCTCTGGTTCACGATTGGCCCCCGGGTCTCCTTTACGCTTTTCCTCCCTTTCCCCTGATTGCAAAGTTTCTGCAGAAAGCCAACAACCTGCAAAGGACGATTATCCTCATTGCCCCATTCTGGCCTCGTCAAATCTGGTTTCCCTTTCTTCTGGCACACCGCATTCGGGAACCCTGGATCCTGGACCCGGAGCCGGATCTACTGACCCACTCGTCAGGGGCTCCCCACCCATCGCTACTTTCACTCAGACTAGCAGCTTGGCTGCTCCGCTTCCCTACTTAGCCAGGTCTGATCTTCTTTCACCCGCAGTTGAGAATATACTAGTGGCTTCTCATAAAGCTTCCACTACAAAGACTTACACTAGTAAGTGGAAGCGTTTTGTTTACTGGGCAAATACACAGCATTTGGACCCTGTTATAGCTCCTTTAAATAAGATCTTGGAGTTTTTAACCGAATTGTTCCACCAAGGAGCTTCTCCTGCCACTTTGAGAGTGCAATTGGCTGCCATTTCCAACTTTCATGTGGAAGAATGTGGGGCTCCTATTATGGCTCTCAGACTTTGTAAGGCCTTTCTGAAAGGATCTTTCCATATTAGACCACCAGTTAGAACTCCTACATCACCTTGGAACTTGAACCTTTTATTATCTAAATTGATGCTACCACCATTTGAACCAGCCTCTTCTTGTCCATTGAAATATTTGTCGTGGAAGACCCTCTTTTTGGTGGCCATTACATCGGCCAGACGAGTGTCAGAGCTTCAGGCTCTTTCTATTAAACATCCTTATTTGATCTTTCACTCTGATCGAGTATCTCTTCGCACTAATCCGTCCTTTCTCCCCAAAGTTTGCTCCGTTAATAACATTAATCAATCCATTGAGCTCCCTACCTTTTTCAAAAACCACTCCAATAAGTTGGAATATATGTTACACAAGTTGGATGTTCATAGACAACTTAGATTTTACCTGGATAGAACAAAGGATCACAGGAAAACAGATCAACTTTTTGTAGCCTTTGCAGACAGCAAGAAAGGTATAGCAGTTACTAAACGAACCCTTTCCAAATGGCTAACTGATTGCATTATATTTGTTTATGCTACTTCGGAACAAACTTTACCTGTCAAACCCAAGGGCACTCTACAAGATCGGTATCTACATCCCTGGCTCATGCAGCTCGCCTACCATTGGACACTATTTGTGCAGCTGCCACTTGGTCTAAACCACATACATTCATTTCTCATTACAAGGTAGACAGGGTTTCTAGGGACAGGGCAACCTTTGGTTCCACTGTGCTCAAGAACGTTCTCCTGTGAGTTCCTCAGGAACATGGAGCTAGGGACGCTACCCAGGTGTAAGAACAAGCGAGATTGAACACTCTCACATTTAGAAGTTATGTCCTTACCATAACGTTCCATGTGGAGTGTTCATCTCGCCTTTGTTCTTACATTCCCACCCTCCCACCCTCAGGAAGAACGTCCAATTTGGTGTCTGGTTTGGTTTTTCCTGCTTCTGCCTTACGCAGTTGTTGTGTATATATGTATATATATATATATATATATATATATATGTATATGTTTCTTTCAGTTATGTTGTTCTTGGCATGAATGTGTTATTCTCTCTGTTGACTTCTGGTTTGCTTGCAAACTAGATCTGAGGTAAATGCAGAGGGGGATTGTGGGAGTTAGGTTGGTCTCGAGCTTCTTCTCGATGCAGAGCTTGCCAAGCGGCCGACACGGAGCCGAGGATCAGCTCCGAACCCAGGTGTAAGAACAAAGGCGAGATGAACACTCCACATGGAACGTTATGGTAAGGACATAACTTCTAATTTTTGTTCCTTCCACATTCCCTGATACAGCAGAAAATCTCACGTTCTGTTCTTTAACTCTACCATTTTTAAAACAGCTGTTCTTGAGCAGTCTCATACTCAGCCAGTCTTTTATTAATTTCAGCATGTGATTTTTGCAGTTTTGTCAGTTGATCTGAATAGCTGTTTAAAGCATATTCCTTTTTTTCAGACTTTTATTATTTGAGTTGATATACTTCTTTAGTGTTTCATTTATTTTAATCAGCTCCAAGCACATTTGATGTATATTTTCTTGTAGATCACTGGAACTGCTTTTTTCTGAACCTCAGTTCATTATTAATAGCTTTTGGTCATAGTGTTTCAAAACACTATGCAATTATTGATTTGGCTGAATATTTTACAAAGATATATTAAGGTTCTTTCTTTAATAGTGATTCTGAAATATTTAAAAAAACATAATAAAAACTTTAACAAACTGAAATCCTGATTATAATACTCTTTTAAAGTGCAAAGCTACAGAACTCATGGGTATCCCATTGCAGATATCCCTAATATGATCTTGAATCATTTCGTACTTGAGATGAGGTTTGAACTATATTAAATATCTCGCATAGGCATTTTTAGGCCCTATATAGGCCCCTCCAGATAATTTTTATTTTCTACCACTTTATAAATTAATGACCATTTATATAAACTGTCTCACTGTCTAAAGAAATGACAAATTGTACATCCCTTAACTAGTAATATCAGCATTACCAATGGTACACCCCTCTACTTTCCAAAGAATGCATAACATGGTCATCTATATTTGGAGCATTACTGTAAGAAATGTTTAATTTTAAAAAGCTTTTTCCAGAGGTCTCTATATACTCACATTTTCTCAGAATACGTGATGTTCATTCCACAAAAGATGCATAGCATGTTGTAAAATAAATCTCTTGATCTCATAATAACTTTCAAGACTTTCCATAAAATGCCCTAATGTTTTTGTGTTGACTCTTCTTATCATAGATTTTTAGCAAAGAGGAAGTTAACTAAGAGTTGCTATAGCCCCTTTGCAGTTTTTTGAAGTTTTCACCCTGGGCCACTGCCGAAAATGGGCTCCTACTCAGTCGAACTTTCCCAGTAATCAAATGTTAATAAGTAAATAAATAAATAGTAAATATATCTAGAGCAACCCTCTGGAAGTCCTGTTCATCTGAATACAAAGATTTTGCCCTTAAAGATTCCCCATATTGTAGGGAATTTGTCAGATGGGGAAGTGAGCACTCCTGGGGTGCAAGATAGTATTAGAAGATAAGGATTTTGTGTACAAAGTAGAACAAATTATATTACTGTGTATGTAAAAATATACACATCTAAATAATGAATGTGCATAGAATGGACATTTTCTGAGCAAATCAAAGTAAATATTGTAAATAGTATTATATCTGTATGTAGAGTGTGTAAATAGACTGCTTATTTAAGAAGACCGATGATATTTTGATGCATTAACCTAGAGTAGTGTTGCCATAATTTTAAATGGGAATGTTTCTTTACAAGCAGAGAGAAATGTTGCTAGATTAGTTACAGCAAGTTTGCTTAACGAAATAATGTTATATAAAAGGAAAGCTAATTTAATACTATGCAAAGTGTTGTTTGCCCTTAGAAGGGGATTTGATGTCTGGAGCAGCAGTGCCAAGGACCTGAAAGAAAATACCTTGGGGAAACTGGAGGATGTTCATAGTGTTACACTGCTGTAGTCATTACACTTGGGTTATCCTGCCGTCAGGTGGTTCCCCAGTCAGCCTGAGTTCCAAAGTCTTGGTCCGGCGTCGGTTGCTGTCGCCTCCTCCCTGACGTCAGTGCGACAGGGGTATATAAGATGCAGCTGACACCATTTTCTTCAGTTTTTCTTGCCCCAGATGTCAGGTGACCCCAAATAGGTAGGCAATTCAAATTGCTAGTAAAATATACAAAAGAAAAGCAAACAACCATTTTTAGTTACCAGCAAATACTCCCCATAGGTAATAAAGGGTAGGTGACCTAGGTATCTACCAGAAAGTATGAGGGGAAGGAGGGAGGGTAACCTGGACTGCAGCAGTGTTTACACTCGAATATCTACATTTATGGTAGGTACAAAACTGTACTATGTTCATCGTGTTACACTGCTGCAGTCATTACACTTGGGTGGAATCCCAAAGCTGAGGTAGGGAGGCTGGATCTATAAGGCATTAGGGGTGGCTCTAAGGCCCTGCAGTACAGCAGTGGTGAAGCCAGCTCTGGATTTGGAGTATAAAGGCAAATTGTAATGTTTGGTGAAGGTATGCACAGAACTCCACGTTGCTGCTTCCAAAATATCCTTGGTAGGTACTCCTCTGAGGTAGGCAATTGAAGTGGCAGTTGCCTTGGTGGAGTGAGATCTAATGCTGCTAGGTACAGGTTTCCCATGGTGGGTATAGCAGAAACGTATACAGTGTCCTATCCATTTTGAAATAGTCAGCTTTGAAATGGCTTTTCCCTGTGTTCCTGCAGCGTATGCTACCAATAATTGCTCAGATTTTCCTGAAAGCTTTGGTTTTGTCCAAGTAGAAGTGTAACTGTCTGTGAATGTCCAAAGAATGTAGTAGTCTCTCCCCTTTGTTTTGTGGTTTTGGATAAAAAGTTGGCAAGTGAATAGTTTGGTTTAGAGCCACACTTGATACCACCTTTGGCATAAACTTAGGGTTAGTTCTTAAAGACACCCTGTCCTGGTGGAAGATGAGGAAAGGTTCCAGTGCCATTAGTGCCTGTAATTCTGAAACTCTTCGTGCTGATGCGATTCTGACGGCAGGATAACCCAAGTGTAATGACTGCAGCAGTGTTTACACTCGAACATCTACATTTATGGTAGGTACAAAACTGTACTTTATTCATGATATAGGACTCCAGGAGAGAAAGAGAGAGAGAGAGAGCTGCCTTTTGAAAGGGACTGTATTGAAAGTACTTGCTGTAAACTTTTGTTAAGCAATAAGATTGGCCTTTGAGAACAGCCTGCATTTATTTGTATTTCTATAATAAACTTTGTTAATTTCATAAGACTGATGGCTCTGCTGCTGTTAATATTCCACATTGGTAGATTTTAATGGGCATCTTTTTGCAACACTTTTCTGTGTCACAGTCCTAATACTGTACCTTTCACTGCCTTCAAGAATGCCTCCTATTTTGATCATAGTCACATACATTTTCATACCTTGAAATAATTGGTGGATTAAAATGTTCTATTGTGTAAGAGAAGCAGTTCTACATTGTGTGCTGGGAGCTTTTTTCCCCTGCCTGCCAAGTGTATGTGTATGTTGGTTCATTTTGCCAGGATGACAACTTTTGCACAGTTACTGCAGACCATTGCTGCTGCAGCTGAAGGGAGAAACGCCAGTAATCAAATCAATGGCTACTTAAGCACAGTTTTGTCAGTAAAACAACCAACCAGAAAGGAGAATCTGAAGGCATAGCTTGTCACCCTTGAGAGGTATGTATGCTCACTAGAAGGGTTGACTGAGCTGGGATTGTTCAGTCCTGTTTATCAGAGAGACACTGAATAACTTCATAGAAATGGTAGAGACTTTGTACAAGGACTATGAAAATATTAAAATGACATTGCTTGCCTGATCTGGTGCTACCTCAGAGACACAAGCTCATTAGCTGGGCTTTCTCATAACAGAACAGTACAATCACAACCATGTAACTTAAAAGATCTAATTAATTTATTTTTAGATCCAGAGAGTAAGTACACTAAAAATAAAATGTTAACAGTGTCAGCCACTGGCAATTTAAGAGCTCTTTACCTATTGTTTTAAGGAGATAGGTGTGTTGAACTGACCCTAAGGATGCTTAATGTTTTATTGTTGCCAAATGGATCATTATGCCATGAAACTATGTATAGAACTGACTCGTTTAGACCAATAGTAAAGCCTGTGTCAAACATTGGTAACAAATAAAAACATTTCAGCTCTAGAAGTACTCTGTTTTAATTATAGAAACGGGTGGCATAGGTAGGTTTTATACTAGTACACTGTTTTACCAGTGGAAAAACTATAATCTTAGTAGAACATGCTACTTCTAGCTATTTAATATGACAATTATCTGCTAGAATAAGTTAATCTGCATTCTTTTACTGTGCTACTGCAGAGTTAAGTCCAGTGTCTTAGCTGATGGCAGAGACAGGAAGGAAGCTTGATTCAGGCAGTTTGGCCATACTCATTAAGGGGCAGTATGTATGTAAAAAGAAACCCTTACTAACAAAGCCAGTTAAGTAGTATACAGATAAGAAACAATATTCCCTTACTTGGCTAAAAATAAAACACTGTGTTTGGGAAGGTAGTTATTGCTGCTGCTGCAGTACCCAATTTAATTTATTATAAGATGATATGGAAAGATCTGTCATACAGCTGCCATTCTACAAAACAACATTTTGTCCATATGCAGAGCTGACATGTCTACCTTCTGATGTGATGTATGACAATTTCCCCTTGTAGAAAACATTTGGGATGTCAGTGCATTTTTGGTAGAGCCATCTTGTATATACTAATTACCTTTCTTTTGTAACTACCAGCTTTAAAAAGTCTTTGTATGTTAAAAGGTTGGGTCTGGATAAGACTGTTAACTGCGGGTTATTTCTCACCAGAATTGTTTGTTTGTTTGTTCTGTGTATACATTATATAGACTACTGTACCTTAGTTGGACTGGAAATGGTCCATCTGGATCAGTGCTGTACCCTAGTTAACAAAATCCTAAATAAATTAATTTAATCAATTTTTCTAATTTTTAAAGATTTGTGAAAGCAATGGGAAGACTGTAGTCTTTTTGATAAACCTTCATACCAGTATATGTAGGGGAACCAACAAATGAAGAAGCTTTCAGGTGCATCTCTGTCTGCCATTGAGAAAAGGGGGGAGCAACCATTCAAATCTTTCATTAGTGTGTATGAATTCAACAATGATCACGAGTTTAAGGGACAAAAACATAGGTAAGTATACAGAGAGAATAAGTATCTAAACCACATAAAGACATATGTTAGCATATAACTATGGCAGAGCAGCCTGCAAGAGTAGAACCAGTAGAAGGAAGGGACTTAAAAAATAAACTAAAATGTTACAGCCTGAAAGTATTGCACAGCAGAGAACAGATGTTTCACTGCAGCTTGAATTTGTTGCAAAGAAGAGAATATCAGTGACTAGTAGTATTGGAAAGAACAAATCATTCTCTGAAAGAGAGTATTCTGAAGAAGCTCAAAAAGATATGGATGCTACTTAGCCATGCCTTGAATTACAAAGATAACTTTTACAGAGCAAATAAAGATAGAGAAGTACAACACCAACTATTGGTACACAGACTTTTCCGAAATCTAGTGGTGAGATTAGCACATACTCATGTACTAGGGGGACATCTAAGAAATGATAAGACTAAAACAAAGATCCTGGCAAGATTTCATTGGCCAGGAATAGTGAAAGAAGTTCAGAACTTATGTGCTGGCTACCCTAATTATCACAAGACAGACCAATACCAAGGTTTTATTTTTTTTAATGCCAGTGTCTATCAGTAGATTTGCGATTTAAACATATTACTGTGGACATTGTTGGGTCATTGGTAAAATTCAAAATAGATTTCCACATATGTTAATTATTTTAGATATGCACCTAAGTACCCTGAAGCTATCACACTATCGAATCTACTGCTAAAGCAGTAGATAACTAGTCTTGTTTTCCAGAATAGGGATATCTAAGGAAATATTCACTGACCAGGCAACACTGTTTATGTCCCAAGTTTACTGAACATTAAAGTCCATACTGAAGAAAGTTATTGAGTAAGATGGCAATAACTTGGACCAGTTAATACCATACCACTTGCTTGCTATTGGAGAAGTGCTCCAAGCCTTAACTGGTTCAGTCCTTTCATATTATTGTTAGGCACCCTCTGGGACTGCTAGGTATTTCAAGAGAAACTTGAAGAAGAGAATCCCCATTTAAGGGCCCTAGAATACTATATCAAAGTAAGAGAGCAGCTGAAATTGATGATGTCCGTAGTCTGGGAAGCCATAGAAAGAGCTTAAACTGAAGAACAAGAGATGTTTAGTAGAAATGCAAGGACCAATAAATTTAAAGCTGGAGACCAGATGTTAGGTGTGTTTCTTGCAGCAGAAAATAATTTTTTTCTGTAAATAGCAGGGTCTATTTGACATAATAAAATGGTTGGTTAAATGAAATAAACTACAAAATTAAGTCAACAGGAGAAGATCAGAACAGGTAGACCATATTAGTATTCTAAAAACAAATAAGGAAGTACAATGCATTGTAGTTGGTTTAGCAATAGAGACCAGTAACTAGTGCTCTAGTGCAAAAAGAAAACTGATCTCTATGCCTGCAGTTCATGTAGATGATACACCATCTAAGCCATAGAAACAAGAAATGAAAGCATTTCTGTTTAGATGCATGGATATGTTTCCGTGCTGCCTGGCAGAAATAAAAATGGTTCAGCACCATATTCAAACTATGCCTGGAGAAACCTTACAAAAAGCCAGAGTTACAGACAAATGCTGCACAGGAAGTAGTAAAGATGTAACAGCAGAGGAGTCAAAACATCAGTGAAAACAACCCCATAACATTATTCCAAAACCTAAAACAATCAAGGTTTGTAATGATGTTTTGAGAGGCTGGACAGCGCTGCAGTTGTAGAAAGTTACCCAATGTCTAGGACTGAGGAAATATTTAAAAGATTGAAAAAGACAAGAGCTATACTGAATGGGCTACAGCCATTGAAGGTATGTCACCATCTGGGCTTGAGCTTGGATCTGGTTTCATATCCTGATCTAAGGATCTGTTTATTTAAGAAAACATTGGCTTTGACATTGATCTGAAAAAGTATACTGCATTACCAACCATTTTCAAATGAAAGCACTTATCATCCATTTAAGTGACTGAGTAAAGTTCCCTGATTATCTGCTTTGTGTTTTTATTTGCTACAAAGTAACGCTTGACAGAGTATCTAGAAATATCTGAATACCTTGGTCAGTCGGTAATAAGGGTGACACAGAATACAAATACAAAGACATCTTCTTGCTGAACAAACTGGTGGTTGAGTTGTACATATTTATTCTTACAGGTACTTTCCTTATGCACAGTGTTTGGCATACTGTTGAGAACTTATTTTCTGCAGCACTCCTAATTGCAAGGTAAAGATTGAGTCACACTCATAGAGGCAGCCTGAAAATGTCTAGTGACTGCTGTATGCCAGTGTTGTCAGGTGTCCCATGAGGGGCTAGAGCACACTATGTACTTGAGTTGTCAGTTATGCAGAATTGCTGATGAAGCACACTCTGTACCCAAGGTGTCAGGTGTGCTTCATTGTGAACATATGAGCAAAAAAGAAGAATCTTGAGGGATAGAATTCTCTTGAGAGGTGGCTTCAAGTGAAAGGATTCACTTCAGAAGTAAAAAGGGTTTTAAGAATTGTCTACGGTTTACCTAAAGCCATCTGTGGACCTACAAAGCAGATAGAGCTAATTATTTTTTTTTTTGCACTCGATCTGTCTCAGTACTATTTAACAGATGTTCATCGTGTTTCACTGTTACAGTCATTACATTTGGGTAATCTGCTGGCTGGTTTCCCTCAGTCGGCCTGATTAACAAAGTCTTGGGTCCCGCGTCGGTTGCTGTCCCTTCTTCCATGACGTCAGGTCATCAGGGGTATAAAACATGCATCCGAAGCCATTACATCTGTCTTTCTTTCCGCGCAGTGCCTGAAGCAGAAGCAGTTCGCAAGTGCCAGTCGACTGACTCCTGAAATTTTCGTTTTCAAGTTTCAGAACCGAAGTCTTCAACTTAAAGCTAAGTACCCCGTTGGGGAAACTTTTTCTTGCTTCTTACCGATGTCAGCAAAAGTTAATAATTGTATTACTTGTGGGAAGCAAATACCTCATAAATATTTTCATTTGTACAGTATTCCTTGCTTAGGCTCTGACCACGACGTACCTTGCTGTCGGTTTTGTGCTTTATTTAATCAGCGCACTATCTGTCGTCGGTATATTTCTGCTTCAAAATATTTCGGTTCTCTGTTTAATTATTCAGAAATGACATTGGTTAGCCATCCAACTACCGGAATACCGAAAAAATGCAAAAAAAAAGACAGAAACAGGCCGTTGAGGTCCAAAACTGCCGACAACGCTTCTCCTAAGCCAGTCGCCAGTTCACCGGTACACAGTGAGGCGCTTTCGCAGCCCTTGATACCCGCTACTTCTGATTTGCAGGCCTCTACTGAGATCCATTCGGAGTCCGGTATGCCGCGAGATGCTTCGCATATGGAACTCGCGGATGTCTCTACCTTGGATAGGTGCAGAGCCGCTGAACAGGCACTGGCTTCTGAGGGTGTATTCAGGCCTACAGACTTGCATATTAAACAGACTCCAACTTCAGTGCTAAGGCCTAAATCTCGATCTATGTCTAAAAAACCGATGCCCAGGCCACATGTTCAGGTCCCTATGCCTAAAAAATAAATTATCAAAATGGCTGAAGATTTAATTACTCTAATCAGGGGTAGTCAACCCCCCCCCCCCCCCCCCAAGAGGCCTAGGATTGAATTTGACTATGAATCTTCTAAACAGGACTCTTGTTTCTTCTGACTCTTCTAATGATCTGGATTTGTCCATACCTACTTATGAGAACTCTGATGCAGAGGATTCCATTCCCTCTGCTTCTCCACCTGAGGATTTCTCTTTTGGGGAAACCTTACATACCTTAAGGGAGCATTTCCACTGGGAAAGTCAGGATTTCTCTGAATCCAAAAAGAGGCTTAGGGATTTCCTTCTTCCTCAGCATAAGCCTTTGGCTATACCTTCTGTACTAGATATTGTTGATGATGTGTTTTCGGAATCCATTATGGCCCCTGATTCCTTGCCTCCAGCCCCTAGCAAACCAGACAGGTACTACAGGGTTCCTGAGTCCCATAAATTCCTTTTCAAAAATCCTGTTGCGCACCCAGAAACCATTTCTTAGGGGCCCAAGGGCATTAAGGCTTCTACTGCTAAAAATCCTACCCCTTCTGATAGAGACTCCAGGGTGCTGGATAGATGGGGTACAAAGGTTCACACTTTTGCAAACTTAGCAATCAGGGCTTTAAACTGTCAATTTCATATGCTAAAATATCAGCAACATATCATGGGACTGCTTAAACAGAAAATGATGTTGATTTCTGACTGTGTGGAGAATAAAGATTTGCAGGATTTATTGAATTCAGCTGAACAAGTTGGCAAATATACTTTGCAGTGTGGTTTTGATTCCTTAGAGGTCTCTTGTAGGGCTGCTGTTACTGGGTCTGTGCTTAGAAGGCATGCTTGGCTTAAGGAGCAATCTCTGCCTAATCATGTTAAAGCAAAACTTTTGGATGCTCCTTTACAGCAGGACCGCTTATTTGGCAATAAGGCTGAAGAAGTTCTAAAAAAGATGGAAGATAAAGCTAAATCTATGCAAACTGTGAAAGATTTCTTACAAATGCAACCTCCTAGATTTAGTAGGCATTGGCCTACTAAGAACTGGTCCTTTCCAGCTCCTTCCAGAGCCACTATGGCCAAACCCAGACATTCCAAAACCACCAGGTTTCAGTCCCAAGGGACTTTCAGATCTAAGCAATGGGGTGCTGCCACTTCCAAATCTGGAAACAACAAGGCACCACCGTATGGTAAGCAGTCCCAATGACTTCCCCTTGAAATTACCAAGCACTTGCCTCTTAGCCGCCCCTTGGGGGAAAACTGGCTCTTCATTCAAGAAACTAGCAACTTATAACCCAGGACAAATGGGTTTTAAATATAGTGTCCCAGGTATACAGATTTCATTTCCACATGCTGCCAACTCCAAACAGGTGGCCAGACCTGCCCCCAAATCAGTGGGCAGAGGCTCAGAAACAAGTACTTTCCCTCCTAAACATAGGGGCTATTCAACTAGTACCAGAAGAGGAAAAGGGACAAGGTTTCTATTCCAGAATTTTCCTGGAACCCAGAAAAGACAAATCATGGCTTCCAATTCTGGACCTGTCTACTCTAAACACCTTTCTGGACATTCCAAAATTCAAGATGCTGACTCTTCACCATTTACTTCCCATGCTAGGCAAGGATGCTTGGTTAGCAACTCTCAACTTAAAAGAGGTTTACCTGCATATCCCAATCAGGGAATCCTGCAGAAGATTCCTATGATTCAAAGCAGGCTGCATGCATTATCAATTCTCTGCACTGCCCTTTGGCTTGTCTACTGCACCCAGGGTATTCACAAAGTGCCTGGCTCCAGTAATTGCATTTGCAGGCAAAGAAATATACAAATATATCCATACCTGGATGATTGTCTAATTCAGGCAGAAAACCAGACCATACTTCTAAAACATCTGGCGTTTGTAAAAAGACTTCTAACCTGTCTAGGGTACACCATAAACAAAAAGAAATCTCAAATGGTACCCTCTCAAAAAATTATATTCCTGGGTGCAAGGTTGAATACAACTGCCCACATGGCTTTCCTTCATTTGGTGACTTGCTTCAAACAGGTGGCCACAGAAACCCTGCTATCTGCAAGGCAAATACTGCAAGCCTTGGAGTTCATGGCCTCATGCATTCTTCTAATTCCATATGCAAGACTGCATATGAGGAAACTTCAGTGGTACTTAAAAAGTTTATGGAGTCAACATTGTCACAGCCTGGACATCATAATTACTATCATACCTTGCCTGCGCCTCGAGTTCCTATGGTGGGCAGAGGCCTGCCACCAAAACAAGGGACTGCCATTCACACCACCCCCTGCCACCCAAACCCTAACTACAGACTCATCAGACTATGCATGGGGAGCTCATCTGGCAGGGAAGTGCATTCAGGGCAAATGGAGCCCAAATCAAATGCACCTTCATATCAATCAAAAAGAAATGCTAGCTGTACAGAATGCACTGACAGCCTTCAAGGACTACCTTCATCCAGGACAATTACTGATAAAGACGGACAGCACCATGGTTATGTGGTACATAAACAAGCAGGGGGGGTCCACATTTCTACCCCCTCTGCAGACTATCCATGGCATTGTGGAACACGGCCTTGAGCTACCAAGTACAACTACAAGCTCAACTCCTGCCAGGAAAGCAGAATGTTCTGGCAGACGAACTAAGCAGAAATCTCATGGACCCTCACAAATGGAAACTGGAATCATGGATTTTCAACATGTTGACACGTAAATGGGGGAGCCCAGACATAGATTTTTTTGCCTCACCCCAGAACTACCAGCTGCACAAATTTTGCACAAGAACTCAACACAAATAAAACCTGGAAAGTGGATGCTCTGTCCTTCAGCTGGAAAAACCTATCAGTCTATGCCTTTCCCCCTCTGCCTTTGCTCTCCAAAATTTCTACTAAAAGTCAAACAGGACAAACCAAAAATGATTTTGATTGCTCCAGACTGGCCTTGCCAACACTGGTACCCACTCCTGCGCAGTGTGTCACACATTTCGCCGTGGCACCTGCCTCGGACACCTTCCTTACTGTCTCAGTAGGAGAACCAAATTCTGCACCCTCAGATCCAAACATTGAATCTTGCAACTTGGCTAATCACTTAAATTCACCGTTAGCATCCCTCAGCAAACCTGTGATGGATGTCATTTTGGAGGTGAGAAGACCTAGTCCTAGAAAATCTTATGCTGACAAAAGGAAAAGATTCTGTGCCTGGAATCAGTCTCAAGGGATAAGCACAGCAGTGCCCAATTTACCTCAGATTTTGCAATACTTAACTGAGATGCTTCATAAGGGCCTGTCTTTTTCTTCCATAAAAATCCATGCCTCAGCCATTTCAGCTCATTACAACACAGACCCTCCCCCTTCTCTCATCCTCTTCTAAAGCAATATCTCAGAGGGCCAAAACTTGAGACCACCCAGGAGAGCTCCAAACCCTGCCTGGGACCTTAAATTTGTATTGGAGAACTCACTCTACCTCCTTTCGAGCCAGCTGCAACTGCAGACTTAAAATTTCTTTCCTGGAAAACAGCCTTCCTTTTAGCAATCACTTCAGCTAGAAGGATATCTGAATTACAGGCCATTATGGCAGTGGAGCCTTTCATCATCTTTCATGCGGACTGGGTGTCATTCAAGACCAATCCATCATTCATGCCCAAGGTGGCTCTTAATCAATCCATTCATTTGCCAACTTTCTTTCCCAATCCACAGAACAAGGGAGAGCGGATTCTACATTCATTGGATGTACACAGACAACTTAGATTCTACTTGGACAGGACTAAATCTCGAAGAAAATATGAACAACTACTGGTAGCATTTGCAGAAGGGGCAGAGGGGAAGGCTATTTCAAAGCAAACCATTTCTAAATGGATAAGCCATTGTATTAATTTATGTTATAAGCACCATGGAAACACCCCCAGGGGATCAGATCTCATTCCACCAGGGCTGCATCTACTTCAGCAGCCTTTCTCAGAGGTTTTCCTACCAGGGATATTCTAGAAGCTGCTACCTGGAGTTCAGTTCATACTTTCACCAAGCATTATCACTTACCAATTTTTTCTCTAAATCCAGAGCTGCCTTTGCCACTGCTGTTTTGCAGGGCATTATAGCTAGTCCTAATGCTGTATAAATCCATCCTCCCAACCTTAGCTTTGGGAATCTACCCAAATGTAATGACTGCAACAGTGAAACACAATGAACATAGTACAGTTGTGTACACTTATCATAAATGTAGATGTTTGAGTGTATTCACTGTTGCAGTCCAGGTTACCCTCCCTCCAGCCCCCTGTTTTTCTTTTAATATACCTCTTCTTTCTTTTATTGTGCTTAAAAGACTTTTTGGTGTATTTGCATTTGTTTGGAGGTATATTTTTGTGTTTCTTATGAGGGCACCTGACATCTGGGGCAAGAAAAACTGATGTAATGGCGTCGGCTGCATGTTTTATACCCCTGACGACCTGACGTCTTGGAAGAAGGGACAGCAACTGATGCAGGACCCAAGACTTTGTTAATCAGGCCAACTGAGGGCAACCTGCCAGCAGATTACCCAAATGTAATGACTGCAACAGTGAATACACTCGAATATCTACATTTATGGTAAGTATACACAACTGTCCTTTCTGTGCTGCATTTATTGATTTTGTTGCACTTATCTCTGTTTTTCAGCCTGCACTTGCTAAAGAAATGCCATCAATGTGTTACTGTACTGCTCTTAGATCATTTTAACAGTATTCTGATATTTCCTCACCTTCTCTGATACAGCAAAAGCTGTTCTGAGTTTATCAAAGTTCTCCTGAGTTTGCCAAAATATTTCTAGGCTTTGCAAGGTGTTTCTGTGTTGTAGACGTCCTACATTTGCATACAATTTGCTGTATTTGGGAAGTTTTCTTAGGGCTTGTGAACTTATTTCCAAGGATTCCTGATACTGCAGGAATTCTCCCTTTTGTTGTAAAGCATTTATTGCTGTACTTGAGCTCAAAAACAGTTTGTTTTACATTAAGAGAGTTTTTTATGCACTTTGGTGGTAGCAGAAGGCTGATTCAACCAATCCGAGTTGGGAACTGCTGGTGAAAGGCTTTTTGTGTGTTTATCTGATTGGCCTGAGGGCTTAACTGTGTAATAGTCTTTCATCCTGCTGGTATTTCTGTATTTGGGAACATTTTCCAGGGTTGTGAAATTATTTCCAAGGATTCCTAATACTGTAGGAGCTCTGCCTTTTGATGTAAAGCATGTGTTACTGCACTTGAGCTGAGAACCAACTTGTTTTACATTAAGAAGGTTTTTTCATCAGTCTGGTGGGAGCAGAGGGCTGATTCAATCCATCTGCATTGGGAACTGATGGTAGAAGGCTTATTGTGTGTTTATCTGAGTCACCTAGCGGCTTAACTGTGCAAAGGTCTTTCATCCTGCTGGTATAAAAGCCTTACATTTTTTTGAGGTTGTGCTCGTATATTCAGAGCTTCCCTGTGCCTGGCTTGGACACCTGTGACTGCAAGACCTTGTGTTCATCTAAAATCATCTGCCTACATACAAAGCCGATTTATGTTTTTTTTTTTTTTGCACTTGCTGTAACTAGCTCAGTGCTATTTAACAGTTCTGTCCTGCAATTATTGATTTGGTTGAATATTTTTCAGTCTGCAGTTGTTAAAGAAGCACCACATGTTTGTTACTGTACTGCTGTTAGATCATTTAACAATATTCTGATATTTCCTAACCTCCTCTGATAATACAACAGCTGTTCTGAGTTTGCCAAAGTTCTTCTGAGTTTGCCAAAATATTTCCAAGTTCTGCACATTTTATCTGTGTTTGTAGAAGTTGTGTTATGTTTGCATACATTTTTTTGGTATTTGGGAACTTTTCTCAGGGTTTGTGAACTTATTTCAAAGGATTCCTGCTATTGCAGGAAATCTGCCTTTTATTGTAAAGAATTTGTTACCACACTTGAGCTCAAAACCAGTTTGTTTTACATTATTTTTCTGCAGTCTGGTGGGAGCAGACGTCTAATTCAACCCATTCGAGTTGGGAACTGCTGGTGGAAAGCATATTGTGCGTTTTATCTGACTGGCCTAAGGACTTAACTGTGTAAAAGTCTTTCATCCTGCTTTCATAAAAGCCTTGAGTTTGTGTGCAAGCATGGCTACCCATGCCCTGTATATCAAGCAAACCTCTCCAGTTTAAAATCCTCTATAGGAATTACTCTCCATAGCCTCCCACTGTTTTTAGTTGCTCGAAGACCTGCCAGTTTGTGCAGATGGCAGCACCACTGCAGGTCATTTAATAGTATACTACTGAATGTTCTCAGTTGGAGC
Source organism: Protopterus annectens (assembly GCF_019279795.1). NCBI lineage: Eukaryota > Metazoa > Chordata > Ceratodontiformes > Protopteridae > Protopterus > Protopterus annectens. The sequence goes on from NC_056735.1 coordinate 1,412,678,849, forward strand.
TTTGTGACACTTCCTTATTCCTTTCCATCTACAAATGATCTGGTATAATGGATATATGCTTCACTGTCATCTCTGTTTCTGGCCTGGTGGATTTGGGCATCCTGAGGCAGTGCAGTAACTACCTCATGTTCAGTGGCAACCATTTAATTTTAAAACATATAAACACAGTGTGTGAGAGATGTAGATACACAATATCACTGGATGCAAAGCTCTCACATATACACACACACAAAATGTAAACCAGGTTGTCAGAGTTACACCCAAAACATTCACTATCAACACTAAGGAGCAAACACATAAACCCACATGTGGGAGGTACTCGCTTGCAATTTACTCAAACCACCAAGACCTCCTACAAGTATTTTTCAGTGGCCCTGCACACATTCAAAAAGACACCTCACACAACACATAACTGAAAATTATAGTAGCCTCTCTTCCAAGCCCATAAGGCAACACACCACACAGCCAAACATTCTAGCTATTGGGGATTCAATTGCAAGATATACTGATGTCCCTCTTACCAAGCTAAACAAGGAGAAGATCACAGTGCGCTGTCTCTCTGGAGCCAGGATCCACCAGATCACACATGAACTTAGGTCTTTAAACCACAAGTACCAGTATGCCACAGTCATAGTCCATGTGGGCGTAAATGACGTACCTCACTGGACTACATAAATAGAGACATGAAGGAGCTCTCTGAATATGTGTCCCAGGTGGGTATGAATCTAGCCTTGAGTAGCATTCTACCTTCACCAATAATGATGCCAACGTACCAGCAAAAAATGATCGACTTCAACAAGGAGATTCAATATCTGTGCCTGAGGGGGAGATATAATTGACAAATCGTGATGTTTTGTCAGAGATGGTGTGCACTTGTCACCACTTAGCTTCTGGATACTGGTAAAATGTTTTATCTATCCCCATAGTGCCTTTTTTAGGCTGTCAAGTTTTTAAACCCTCCCACATACCAAAATTTGCATACAACTACTTAAACCTACTGTTGCTCAATGCTAGGAGTTTAAGTAAAAAAAATACACTCCGTGGAGGCAGTCCTCTCCCTGGAAAACACAGACATATGTGCACTCATGGAAACATGGCTCAGAACCATGGAAAGTACCCCAGATATGAAAGGCTACAATACCTTTCATACATTTCGATCCTGCTAAGCTCAGAATAAAACAAAGGGAGGAGGTATTACAGTGTTCATAAAAGACAAGTACACTGCTAGACTGGTCCAACAAAATGACTTGCTTGAGCTGCTTCATGCCCAACTAACCATAGGTGCAACCACCCATCATATCCTTGCTAACTACAGGTCTCTAACATGAATCTGGAAGACCATACCTCCTACCTAAACCTTCTGGTATCTCTTAACATTCAGCCTAACCCCATACTTATGCATGATTTCAACTACCCCTCCGTAAACTGGAAGACTAATACAACCCATAATTCACTTGCTCAGAGGTTTTTGATTTTGTCAAAGCAAACACCCTGGAGCAACTAGTTAGCTCCCCAGCTAGAGGTACAATATCCTAGACCTACTACTCACAAACATAGGGGGATGTTGCTCTCTCCCTTGCATTAATTCCTCCTTGGTAAGATCTGACCACAAAATGAACTCCTGTAGTGTTAAAACTAACCTAGAACCCCTATCAAACTTCAAACCTGTTAAGAACTTTGCTAAGGCCAATTACCTCAAACTAAGTGACAGCCTATTAAACTTCAAAGCCCCTCCAAACTCTGATGACATTGAGGCCTACTCAGAGCTGTACACAATAGCACTGCATAACCACATTCATAGCTGCATAGAGAAGGCAGTACCTGTCAGAGTCAAACCTGTAATTACTGGCAAAAATAAACCACCCTGGCATACTCGGTCATAAATAGGCTATTCAACAATAGGAGAAAATTCCTCCCCAAAGCCAAGAAGAAAAAACAGTGCAAAAAGAGACTCGCCTGTCTAAACAAACAAGTTAGAGAGTTGGGCAATTCTGCCAAAGCAAACTGTGAGGCAAATATAGCCTCCTAGGTGAAAGATAACCATAAGACTTTTTTTTAATTATGTTTGTAACCTCAGGAGAAATGCTCAGCAAAGTGCAGAGTTAATTATGAATGGCAACACTAATACCTAGCTTGAAACTATAGCAAACCTGTTGGCCGACAAGTTCATTTCAAACCCACCCCCTATCACCTCCTACCACACCCAAAGAAATACCTGCATCCATGCCGCTACCACTCATAACAAGGGAACAAGTCCTTACTATGCTCACTGAAGCCAAAAACAAAGCCTCCATGGGTCCCAACAACATTCCAGGATGCTTCTTCAATAGAATAAAACAGAATTTATCAGGGCCACTAGAAACCCTCTTTAACCACAGCTTCCAGATGGGCTTTTTTCCAGAGGAATGAAAGACTGCAAATAGTCGTCCCTCTGCACAAGGGGAGCACATCAATTGACCCAGGGAACTACAGACCTATAAGCTTGACCAGCCTTATCTGCAGGTTCATGGAGAGAATTGTCATGGGCATGATTAATAAAGACATAGGAACTCTTCAAACACTAGGCCAGACCCAATTTGGCTTTGCCAAAAGGAGGTCTTGCCTGCTTAGTCTGGTAGACTTCTTTGAGAAAGTCACCAGGGCCAATGGATGAGCGTAAAATGATACATACCACTTATCTAGCCCTGGCCAAGGCTTACAGCACAATCCCCCACTCAGGGATCATAGATAAACTTACTGAGTTAGGCATAAACCCCTACATCATTAGATGGGTAGCAAACTGGCAAGCTGGCAGGGCACATGTTGTCTGGTTAGGTGAATCCACTTCCAATAAGAAACCTGTTAATCTGACGCTGTTAATCTTCTTTCATTCCTTACTGATGGGTTATTGGTTCCGTCCTCAGAACTGAGGCAGCCAATATCAAGCTCGCATCAGCCAAAAACTCTTGAGCCAATGTCCTACCCAGAATGCTCTGCTCCCTGTTACCTCAGATCTCATTTGCTGCGTTGCTGAACAGCAGTGTCAAGCCACTCTCTCAGCTAAGTGTCTAATTTTTTAACAGTTTATAAATATATATATATATATATATATATATATATATATATATATATATATATATTACTCTAAATTTTCTCAAAAGTTTATTCTAATATTTTCCTACCCTATCGCACTTTAGACTCTCACCCTTTAGTCTTTTCCCTTCATTACCCTCTTTTCTTACCTTGTGGTAATTCTCCACTACCATCGTTAGTAATCTTTCTTTTTCTGTTTTACCTTTTTCTTGGGTAGCCGTTATTCTTCCTTTTGCTACTGTGCCTCTTCTCCACAACAGCTATGTCAGATAAGAAAAGTTCCATTGATTTCAAGTAGCGGCCATAAGTTACCGCTTTCCGATGGCCATGACTTATGTGTCTACTGTCTTAATGTCTTCCACTTGACTGTAGATCCTCCATGTGGGATTTGTAAAAACTTCTCTAACTGGACTCTCAACGAGAGGAAGAATAAGTTAATTTTGAAAGGTCTCCTCAAGTCTCCTTTCTCTGAGGCTATTTCTGGGTTGGAGGACTCACCCCCTCCTGTTAAACCCCACAAGAGGCGTTCTTCCTCTTCTTCATCGATGTCTCTCCCTTCTTCTCCCTCTGGAGATTGTAGGGAGTGGACTCACAAGAAGGTGAAATTGATTACTACTCCGGCGCTGCCTCCTGTGACCCTGTCGGCTCCAGGTTTGGCACCACCCCAAATTATCCTGACTTCAGCCATGTCTCCTTTATTGATATTGGCACTGGAGTTCCCGGTGCAGACAACTACGGTTCCAACAGTTCTGTCGCAGCCCCTAATGGCACTGTCAGTATAGGTTCAGTCCCTTTCAGCACCATTGGTACAGTCACCTTCGGCTCCAAGTATGACTGTTCTGTACTCCACGGTGCAGACTTTTACGGCACCGACATGTACTTCAGTGCAGTCCTTCTTGGCACCATCCTTATTGCCAGTGCAGACACTTTCCACTACGGCACCATACCCTTCGGGGCAAACCTTTGCCTTTATGGTGTAGACACCTTCAACTACCACGGTGCTGACTTCTTCAGCGCAGACTTTTTCCACACTGTTTTCTTCTGTGCAGACTTCCTTGGCTCCAAGTTCTGCACCTATTGAGTTAGCAAGGACCAAATATTCCCCTTCATTGGATCCTTTTGCAAGCAGTCAGTATGGTCCTTTCCTGGAAAGGCCAGAATCACCATCAGCCTTTTCCATGAGGCCAACCAAGAGTCTTTCTGAGCAGGATGTGTTGCGGTTTGTTGATCAGTTGCTTGTGGCCAGAAGTCTGTCTCAACTGCCGAAGTCCATGTTCCCTCATTTAGGTGAGCTTATTTTGCCTCAAACCCCAATGTATACTCCTCTTTCGACTTCCACTCAAGTCTCAAAGCCTATTACTCCGACAGCAGCTTCCCTCCCTCTGACTCCAGTAGTGGATCTCACTTTGGAACCAGAGTTGTCTTTGTGGCCTTCAGTGCACTGGGCATCGGGCTCTTCTCAGGCCACTGGCTATACCATTTGGGAGGGCATTCCTGGCTCCACGCCAATTTTTTCTATGCCACCTTCCAGGGATGCTCTCTCTCTGTTACAGTTCACAGTCCTTTTGAGACTCCTGGTCTGTGGGTGGGCTCATCGGGACAGGGTGTGACCCCGGTTCTGAGGTTGTCATGCTTGGTTCTGGGCTCCCATCCCTCCTTGAGTGGGCCAGTCTTTCAGACCATGGAGAGGGCAATTGCCTCCGCTGGCAAAGTTCATTTGTTGGCATCATCTCCCCCCCTCTGTGCCGCAACTGCCACAAGCTTCAACTTCCAGACACCAGCACAAGAGCCTCAGGTCTCTCCTCCTCTGGAGACCCCCTCTTTGCAGTCTTCCCCAGAACCTCCCACTGAGGAAGCACCCTGCAAAGCATCATGTAAGAGGAAATACATGGACTCCACTGAGGAGTCCTTGACTGAAGATACGGATTTTGATGACGGGGAAGGGTCCCCACGGTCACCCTCTGATGAGGTGTCCTTTGGTGACATCCTCGAGATCCTTAGAGGGGTGACTGGAAGCCCTCTAATACTTCTTCTGAGGAATCCGTATTCCTGCAGGCTTTTCGTGCCCGGCCCCCTACCTCCTGGGTCACCCCGCCTGCCAATGAGCTCATCCAGCTCATTGTGCAGCGAGCATGGAAGGCTCCTGGATACCATGGAAGCGATACCTAAGAGGCCAGATAAGATATTATCGCCCCCTGCTGAACGCCCCCACTGGTCATGTGGTCTCCCAGTAGATACTATGGTGGTGGCAGCCGCTACTAAGAAGAATTTGGCAGAAGACAGCCAAACTGTCCATCCACCCAAAAAGGAATCCCAGGCGATTGACAGATTAGGGAAGTATGTGTTTGCTTCATTGACCTTCGCTGTAAGGTCTTTAAATTATTTGGCACATTTTACCAGGCTTCAGCGAGACCTTATCAACCAGCTCTCTGAAACCTTGGCAGGAGCTGTTTCTGATGAAGTCAGTGATAATGTGGCTTCTCAAATAGCCATCCTGGAGTCCATTTCCACCTCTTCCATGCGTCTTATTTCTCATGGAGTGGAAGGGGCGGCTAGAGCGGCAGGAGCAGGTATTGTCCCCAGATGACATGCTTGGATGCGCCTTTGTGACTTTGCGGACTCCTTTAAGGCTTTCTTCATGAATGCTCCTGTGAAGGCCGCCAGCGTAGCCAGATAGAATTTTATAGATAATTCTGTCATCTGTAAATATTATTGTAAACCACAGGCTTGTTGTCTTAAATGGAAAAAATGCTGTTGCATGTGGAACTGCAAAAAAATGTAACAACAGTTCACTCTGCTGTAAGGAAGCTAGGTCAAGCATTTTATGACTGTCTTTGATCTTTAAAGTTGGCTCCGGCCTGTCTAGGTGAAGGAATTCTTGCTATTGTTTTAAGGCCAGAGTAATGGCCAGAACTTGCATGCATAAATGTCCTTAATGGCTTTGCTTCCTGACCTGGTGTGAGCTTACTAAAGAATGTAGCGGGTTAGTCGGGGAACCCCAGGAAAGTGTGAAGAATGATGTAATGTGAACCAGGAATGTGATTTTAAAAACAGAGAATCAGAGAGCATTAAGCATTTTTGTCTTGAACATCCAACTCAGCACTGCCTTTGCTCTATATCTAAGTTTATCTTAGATTTGTGTTTTCTCTTAGTAATCGCTAGAAACTAGAAAGATTAGACTAAGTGTTTTTCTGTGATGTCAGAGCTGTACTACTGAATTATTTTAAGTATTTCTCTGTGATCTCTGAACTCTTGACTAGCACTGTGTAGTAAAAGGTATTGTCTTGTGTTTTTAATTATTTATTATTAAATATTTTAAACCCTTTTAACTGTGGCTGTTTTGTGTAGAGATAATTTATGCTTTAGAGTACATTGCATGTACATAGTGATCCTATACCAAGTCACTCTAATAAGCCTTGAATGTTTAGTCACACTTACCAATTGGATAATAATATTGCACAGTAATAATTGGACACCCTTTTAAGGGCCTTTGAGTAGCTGATAAATATTAGTGGGTGGTGGCAGCTGATACTACCGTATAGTCTGGGAAAGGGGCACAGCTGGAGAACATTAAGGGGCACAGCTGGAGAACATGTGCCAGCCTTCCCCAGGAGTGTCTGTGTGGTTGTATAAACTCTTCTCAAAGTGTGTGTGTGTGTGTGTGTGTGTGTGTGTGTGTGTGTGTGTGTGTGTGTGTGTCTGTGTGTGTGTCAGCTACTTGGGCAGGGAAGCGAAGCACTAGTTGGACAGAGAGGGTGCTGGAGGTTTAAGCTTGCCTGATAGGTTGAGATCTTGACCCTATAGATGTGCCAGTGGGGAGTCTTATTGGGGACCTGAAGAGCAAGGGAGAAACCAGCCCCGGACTGACTGTGATCTCTGTGTGCTCTTAAGGGAAATTGCACTTTACTGTGTGTATTTGTTATCCTTTCCTCCTATATGAGACACTGGTGTTAGTTGTGAGGATAGAGGCTCCTTGATTGCTGGGCCAGGGCATGGGTGTCACAGCCCCTATAGAGGCCGCTTCTTTGTTTGGCCCTAAAATCAAGTATACACTGGCATGGTGCATACAAGATGGCAAGACATAGTCTGCCGTTGTTGTCAGATGCTCCACCCCTCAGCAATTCTACTCTAGAAATCAGAGGAGTGGAAAGATCTGGCACAAGAAATCACAGGGTTCTTTCCAGAATGCACGTGCCAAGTTTTCCCCTAGAAACAGAGGAGGAAACTCCAATGGAAGATGCCCCTTTTGGGGCAGAGGAGGTCCATGAGACCAGGGTTCCAGAGATGCTTTCTCTGGCCAACCCTATCAGCGCTCCTGAAGCGTTGCCCGACTGCTCACGTCTGGAAGCGGTCGGGGTCATTTCTCCTTGTACCCTGCTGCCTGGCAAAACATAACAACAGACTCTTGGGTACAATGGATTATATCCAGAGGCTATCACATCCCATTCCATCTTTTCTCAGTCTCATCAAGAGTGTTACCTGACATCCCACCCAGTCAAAGGGAAACAGCAGCACATGAAATCAAAAAGCTGCTACAAAAAAAAAAAAGAGTCATCCAGACGGTTCCCCCCCAGACCAGATAGAATCCGGATTTTACTCAAGGTTCTTTTTAGTGCCAAAAAGACAGGGGACTGGAGACCAATTCTGGATCTCAGTACACTAAACAAATTTGTAAAAGTAGAGAAATTCCCGATGGTCACGGTTCTGTCTATCCTTCCTCTTCTGGTAGAAAACGATTGGATGTGCTGTGTAGAGCTTCAAGATGCATATTACCACATAAAAATGGAAAAATGCTCAAGAAGATACCTACACTTCTGTATAGGAGCCAGTCGCTACCAGTTTCCAGCCCTGCCCTTCAGTCTCTCTACAGCCCCCAGAGTGCTCACAAAATGCATGGCAGTGGTTATCGCTCATTTGCGATTTCAAGGATACCAGGCGTTTCCATATCTAGACGACTGGCTCCTTACTGCCACCACCAAGCGTGTACTGGAAGAAGCCCTGCAGTATACTCTCTTAACAACTCGAAGCCTGGGAATCACTATAAACTTGGAGAAATCCAACACAATCCCAACTTAGTCTTTGGAATTCATAAGGGTACTGTTGGACTCGAGAAATTGTACAGCATCCCTTCCAGGACACAAACATCAGAGAATAAGACATCAAGTTCAACCACTGCTCTGTCACCACAAATCCGCAGCTCGATCTGTACTTCAGCTATTGGGGTCAATGGCAGCTTCGATTATCATTGTTCCCTTAGCCAGATTTCACATGAGACGTCTTCAATGGCTTCTTTTCACTCAGTGGTACCCTTTACAACATCCTTTGCCTTTTCAAATAAGTGTGACTCAGAGATGCAAGCAAGATTTGCTCTGGTGGACGTCTCAAAATCCTCAACGATGGTCTCGCCCTTTCACCCCCCCTCCCCATCAACCGATAGCCACGGTGACCACGGATGACTCCCTGATGGGGTGGGGGGGACTCTGTCAGGAAACTCGGTCCAAGGCACCTGGTTGGAGACAGTGGCCTTTTGCATATCAATGTCCTGGAACTGAGGGTGGTGCTTCTAGCATTGCAAGCATTTCACTCCATCCTTCCGTCAAGGAGTATTGCGATCCAATCAGACAACATATCAGTGGTCTGCTACATCAACAAACAAGGGGCACCAGATCTTACCCATTATGTTGAGAGGCCTTGAGAATATGGCAATGGGCGATAGCTCATAGCTGCTTTCTGATTGCAACGCACATTCCCAGGAGCTCCAATATGGTAGCGGACAAATTGACCAGGTGCATTCTACAGCCTCACGAGTGGTCCCTCAGTCCTCTGATAGCGGCAGAAATATTCCACTACTGGGGCCAGCCTTGCTGTGACCTATTTGCCTCCTCAACCAACTACAAGTGCAGCAAATGCTTTACCGTGATCCCCCCACGGGGATAGTCACCAAGGGATGCTGTAGTCCATGTTTGGCCCTCTGGTCTTCTTTATGCCTATCCTCCTCTTCCCCTCATCTCCCAATTTCTAAAGAAAGCACAACAGTTGAAGACCAAAGTGATCTTCATTGCTCCATATTGGCCTTGACAGGTCTGGTTTCCTTTCCTCTGGCCTCACCTGCTAGATCAACTATGGATCCTCAATCCATCCCTAACGTTGATCTCCCATCCGCAGGGTTTGATTCACCCCAATTTAACAGCCCTGAAACTGACAGCTTTGTTTCTCCACTTCCTATGATTGCCAGGCATGAAAACCTTTAGTCCCCTGTGCGCAATATTCTTATTGCATCTCATAAATCGTCCACCAGACTAATCTATCATAACAAATGGAAGAGGTTCTCTCTATGGGCAGCAGATAAGCAAATAGACCCCTTCTCAGCCCTGGTCTCTGTGGTATTGGAGTATTTATCACATCTTTTCCACTCTGGGGTGTCTGCCTTTACTGTCCGTGTACATTTGGCTGCCATCTCAAATTTTCATATTGGTTTTCAAGATTCTTCACTTATGTCGCACAGACTCTGTAAGACTTTTTTGAAAGGGGTTGTCCACCTAAAACCTCCCTTTAGAGAACCCATACAACCTTGGGATTTGGCTTTGGTTCTGCAAGCTTTAACAGCTCCACCCTGTGAACCTGCATCCTCTTGTGATGTAAGATATCTTTCTTGAAAAACTTTGTTTCTGATTCAAATCACATCAGCCAGACGATTGTCAGAATTTCAGGCTTTATGCATCAAACCTCCCTATCTTATCTTTTATAAGGACAAGGTATCACTGAGAACAAACTCTACTTTTTTACCAATAGTGGTGTCAGTGCAATCTGTCAACCAGTCTATTGATCTCCCAGTGTTCTTTCCTAACAAGGGAGAGCACTGCCTGCACTCCTTGGATGTTCATAGGCAATTACGATTTTATCTGGACAGAACAAAATCTGCCTGTAAATCAGACCAACTCTTTCTGGCTATTTCTGGACCTAGACGGGGTCATCCTGTATCAAAAGTTACATTGGCTTCATGGTTGAGAAATTGTATCACCTTTATCTACAGCAAAAACAACCTCACCTTGCCTCATAGAATCAAAGCACATTCTACAAGATCTATGGCAACTTCAGCAGCTTTCCATGCTAAGGCTTCCCGCAATGATATTTGCTCAGCTGCAACTTGGACCATACCTCATACCTTTATTCTGCATTACAAATTGGACTTGGCCTCGAGAGGTAGAGCTTCCTTTGGTTCCATGGTGCTCAGGAATGTCCTTCCATGAGGGCCACCCAGGAATACAGGTAGCTGGGGACTGTGTCCCATCAGTAAGGAATGAACGAAGATTAACAACATCAGATAAAGAAGTTATGTCTTACTATAACGTTCCGTCTGTGTTGTTGATCTTCGTTCATTCATTACTTCCCTCCCTCCGCCCCCATCCGGAGGTTCTTGGTTGATCTTATGTACTCCTTTCTGGTAGGCCTGTTATGACCAGAGGTAGACTCTACTTTTATCTGTCAACTTAGATACTCGATCTGAGGTAACAGGGAGCAGACCATTCTGGGTAGGACCTTGGCTCGAGAGTTTTTGGCTGACATGAGCTTGATATTGGCCGGTTCGGTTCCGAGGACGGAATCGATAACCCATCAGTAATGAATGAACGAAGATCAACAACAAAGATGGAACATTATGGTAAGACATAACTTCTTTTTAGTGGTGTCCCACAGGGCTCAGCGGTTTGGTGTATACTTCTGTTTGGTATATACTTCTCTGAAATGAAGGCCAGTGTCAAGGACCTCTGGCTTACCAAGTTCACCGAAGAATGTAAGGTGAGAGCAATTACTGGATCCCCAAATGATGTTGACATCCTACAAACAGGCCTAAAAATTGAAAACAACTGGTGCCAAAACCATGGTCTGAGACTGAATGCTAAAGAACACAGATAAATAGTAACATAAACTGTGACCACTATGTAGCTATTGTAGTGAGTAAATCCTTCTGTGTGTCTCAACTTGTAAGTAAAGGCGTGGCATAAAGATCAAAGAAAGTTGTAGTGCCATTGCACTCAGCCCTCATCAGGCCCATAATCGAGTACCTAACCAGGCACATACACCATTAATTGAAGTGGCCCCAAAGGTTTCTATCTGAAAAAATACAATGTGTAAAACACGTCTTATGCAAACCGACTAAAGGCCGTATCCCTTTACTCCTCCATCTCTTATTGAGAGGTGAATTATGCCTGATTTACAAGGCATTCTCTGATCCAGCCCTGGTAAAAATGTTACATATTTGTAAGAGAAGTTATACAAGGGTTATACGTTCCATTGGCCTGAATCTTGTTTGTGACTCTAACAGAACTTGCTGGAGAGAGAAATTCATATCCCAAAGGCTACCTTTAGTATGGAGTAAACCTCCCATCTTCGTAAAACAAAGCCCGTCCCTCACTCTTTTCAAAAAGAATTTGGATAAATGGATGGGGAACTGTAAATTCACTCCAGGGTACTGCCCATTCCCCCTATGGAAGGAGACAGTCTGTAAAATGATTCAAGGCTCCAAAACCAAAGACCCACTATCCTAACACTACACCATCCAGTGTCTGGGGAATTAAGATATAATACTGTCATATCCTGCATATTATTGCCTGGGCTTGTAAAGGCTATTGTGCCATTAGCCTAGTAATCATCTATGAACCTATTAGCCTACTGTGTGACTCTGAGCAAATCACTTAACAAGACTCTGCTCCTGGGGTGCCCTGAAGTGGATTTACTGAAGTAATAAAAGAGGTGTATTTTTCTGAGTATGACCTATGAAACTTTAGTAACTAGCCTGATTGACTAACTGTAATCTAGACAAATAACTATGCAGCTCTGACTAACTGAAATCTACAGAGAGGAGCAATCTAGATCTGAGAGCAGGTACACAAAGAGCAGCAATCCAGGTCCTGTCTGAGGATAGTTTTATTACACACGCACACACACACACACACACTGTCCCAGGACGAAAAAATATGTGCTAGCCAGATTCATAACTGGCCAGGTCGGGACAAAAGATCTTTCACACTAGGTGAAGACCAGTTCCGCATTAAAGACAAGTAGCTCCGTGTTTAGTGATTTTTTATTGGCCCGTATACCGGTATACAAGCCAAAGACTCGCACAGCGGACCCTCTTCTGTTCAGTGCAGGACATCAAGCAGTTCTGCATTGAATAGAGCACCGTTTTACAATTTTTTGATTGGCTGGTATACCGGTATACAGGCCAATTAAAAAAACAAAAAACAAAGCGGAGGCTGTTTTGCCGGGACTGTAACTAGCAGTGTGGGACTCGGGATCGGCCAATCCCGCTGAAATAGGGATGTCTGGATTTTGAAAATTCTGAGATTGCAGAATTTTCAAAAACCGCCTGGACAGGAGCCCAAAAAGAGGACATTTCCGGGGAAACACGGATGTATGGTAACCCTATGTTTAACCCACCCCACCATTACACATGAAATAAAGTTAAAATGTCCTGCTAAGGAACATGAAGTTAAAATGAAAATGAACCCAGAAATTGAGCCATCCAATGTACCTTGCCTTCTGGGAACATGTTTAAGCTATCCCATTTAAGCTGTCCCAAAAAATGAAACAAGCGCACATTCCAAAAAATTAAACAAGTGACTTAAAAATGAAATGAATCGAGCAGCTGCCACTATCCCAATGCACCTTACGTTTCAGTGCTCTGTTGACTTGTGTCATTTGCACGTTTATATAAAAAGTGTATGTTTAAAAAAAAAAAAAAAACAGTTAAAAAAGAAAAACAATTTATAGGGAAAAAAAACAGTATATAAGCAGCTAGCCATGGAACTCCCTAAATTCAAAGGCCCCAGCAACTGCCCAGATCTCGCCTATTATAATCCCTCACTGCACTTAGAAAGCCAGAGATGTCAGTATTCTTCTGCTGTAATGTATGTTTCACACAGTTTTATAATTTGAAAGTAGTGCTATTTTATTTAACTTCTAATGTTGCTGCTCCCTTAAAGCATGTATGTATTATCTGCTATGCAGTACCAACTGATTCCTTCTTTTGTCACATTTCAGCTATGGAATGCTGATGATGAAATGGATGTGGTGTGTAAAATAGCTGTTCTCTTCATCTTTGCTGATTAAAGTGTCCTTAAATAGCCTTTCACGTACAGTTTTGCTTCATGCCAAGTCAGTCTAGTTTACTTCATGGAAATACACATGCACTTCCTATTATGCTTTCCATTAAAGGATATATATAGCCATGTCTTCAGGATTTGTCTGTAATTAATGACTGTTGGGTAACTTTTTCACAGTAATTGTGGTAGAATTCCTTTTCTCCTCCCACCGTTTTCTTTATTTCTTTTAGAGCTAGACTGAAAGTCACACTTTATTAAGATAGAGTTTACTAATTCATAATGAAGACTGTTTTTCATTCAGTCTATGACTCAGAAAAAAATGAAATATTTGTACTGTAGATCAAACCTGATTCATAAGTGGCTGTTTAAACTTTTGCACAAATCTTAGCAGCAGGTATCTGACTACTTGTGAATCGAGTTGAATAAATGTAGCTCAACCATTGTATTAAAATGCATGTTGTAATATACTGTCCTCATAAGGAGTTAAACTAATATTTGCCGATTACTGACTAGTTTCTCCAGGATCAGTATTTAACTGCTGCATAATAATGCTCTCTCATCAGTGGTAAAATAATCTGCATGCATCTACTGTGTTAGATTTTGCTGCCTGTTTTCTGATCCCATTTTGATTACATGCAGGTTTTACTTAAAACTGAGCCATTCTGAACATTTTCTGTAGAATGCTTGTGTTTCTTGCGGTAATTTGTATGATGGGATACATGAAGCTATTTTATTGTTCTGAATGCATGACTGATCTACTTGTGATGGCAGGCAGATTTGGAAAATAATGATCTCCTTATGTAGGTGGCAGAACAGTTCTAAGTATCTTATCTATCCCGAAAATGCAATATTTTTCATGAAATGACTAATTTTTAGCCAGCCCTTATTCATGTCTGTTAGTAGTTTTGTGAGCTGTGCAGTCAAACAGTTCCATTGAGTGAGTGGTGGTTATGTTAATCTGTGCTAAAATAATCAAGTGAAAGTGATTGCCCGAGCATTGGAAGTTTAATCTGTAAGAATTTTAAGGATGTTTTTAACAAAGTGGTATAAACATACATTTCATGTGCTGAAGCTTTGAAAACAGGACCCTTATCTTCATTTGTGGACTCTCTTAGAACTGAAGAAGGAGAGAAATAGGAGTGAGTCCGAGGTATAATGTATCTTTTGTTAAACAAGTGACTCAGAGACAGAATGGCTTTTGTTAAGTAAGAAACCACAATAAAATGACTAATGTGGCAAAAAAAACAATGCATGCATTGCTAAACTCTCTGTAAGACAGTTTAAGCAGTAGAATTTATGACTGCATTTTAAAAAGGAGCAAAATACCTGTAGATTCTACTTGTATGTAAGGTCCTAGAATAAAAGTAATAAAATCCTTATCAAATGAAAATTCTGCAACCAGCAAAAGTGGGGATGCTACCAAAAAGGAACTGCTTTCTTATATATGAAACATCATTTTCTGGGAGTAGTGAATTTCAGCTTAGAGAAAAGATCCATGTACTCGACAGTCCAGAAACTGTCTTCCTCAGGCAAGTAATTTTCTCTTTGTTTTCAGTAGAAAGTATGGAAGCTATATATAAGATGATATTGTTTGAATTAAAGATTCATAAAAGCTAGACTTCACACTTGGTTTTCTTTGTCATAATGTGGACTACTATTCTTAGTTAATTCATATTATGTGTGTATAGTTTATTGGGCACACATTTTTTTAGGCAGATGTGTGTTGCAAGGCGTATGCTTCATGTTAGCATATAAGGGCAACAGTCATAGTATTTCTTAGGATATCTTAGGGCAAGCATGTCTTGCATTCCAAAGGGTCCCTTTAAAATAACATATTCATTGGCTGAAGTTAACTGAATTGTTTCTATTAAGAGGAGAGTTGCTGTCAATATCAGTCGCACAAGTTCAGACTGTTCATGGAAAAGGAATATAACTCATTTTAAAACTTTTGTCACGTTTATTTAAAGTGTTTTTCATTCTGCTATAACAATCAACTTTCAGCCTTTTGGCTAAGAACAAGTATGTGAACTGTTTTTATCAATTTAATGTATCATAGCTGTTTTAACAAATAGCCATGTTGATAAAGTATATGGTTTGCTTAGAATGGTTTTCCTTCGTGATTTTCCTTTCAATAGAATTTTCTGAAATGTAGCCATCTTCATATTTTTCATCATTTCTGCTTTTCACAGCTGGTATCAGTTAAGTTTTTTGTTGTAACAATATTCTTATATGATAGTTTTCACTTTCACTTAAAATCTGGAAAATATTTTATGAGGGATTTCTGCTTAAATAAGGCTTCTCGTATAGGCTCACAGTTTCATGCTAAGCTCTTGATAAGACAGATCATTTGCAGCTTACAGCTACTAAGGTCATACCAAGAGCTACCCTTAATTATGAGGAAATTTCACTTCTAACTTCCAAGGAGCTATTTGGTTTAATGTAAAGGGGACATCTGCTCCAGAAGAGAGGAACGTTTTGAGAAAGGTCATGAATTAAACTTAACAGCTTTCATCATTGTTTTTACCTTTTGCCTTTTGAAAAATAGGTTGCATAAAAGGATATACGAATATTTGAAAAACAGGTCACATAAAAAGATACATAAATATTATATTTCTAAAGCAACTGACTAGTTTGATTTTGAAGATCTTTTCATTTGTTTGTAGAATTTGTTTGGGGTTTTATAAATCTGCATGGCTTAGTGACATAATGTGCCTGAAAAGGCAGTGTTAATTTTGTAATGTCTGCTACCCTTTTTCCAGTGACCATGCATCAATTCTGTACAAACTCTGATCACAGAAATTATTTATATAATCTGAAAACAGAGACAGACAAAAGTAAATTTGTCTTACTTTTATGAAGTTATAATTCTGTCTGAGCTGTGTGTCAGCCCAGCATCTTGGCAACAGTGACAGTGGCTGTGGCTGAGGATCAAAGAATGTGGTATACTGTACTTTTGTTTTGGCAAAATATACTTATCTATCATTTTAGCGTTACATTTTTGTTTGTTTATTTTGTTGACTGATTGACTGTTAAAGAAAGTGCTTTGTTTCGAGTCTCCCACATGGCTTCACATGGGTAGGAAGATTTAAATTATAGGAGTACAGGATCAGAGTAATTCGGTAAAAAATTACAAGTTATTGTCCAGTGGTAACTTCTTCAAACTGTCCTTTTGAGGTGGGAGGAAATAAATAAAGATAGGTCCAGAGATATTTTAATTTGATGTTACTTTTGCTTTTGTGCAGCTGTCATTGGTTGGAAAGGTTGCCATGGCTGCAGTATGTCCTGCTGAAAATGGATGGACTTAGGTTCATAGATATATACTAGGCTAACAACCACCAATGCCTTTTTAAGCCTAGCTGTGTAATTCAACTCAGTTGTGTCCCTGTGTATCATGGGCGTTTATTAGGAAGGAGTATGTTAGTTAAGAAGTTTCTAGAGGTTATGTGGGGGAGGGGGGTATGTTAGTTTGAGCATTAGTGTCCGACTCTTCCTATCAGAGATATAGGAGTTAAACCCAGGGTGAATTTCCAATTTCCCATCCATTGGTCAAGGTTACACTTAAATAGGGTTAGGGATGGGCATGGATGGGAAGCCTGTTCCAGAGTATGGAGATAGTCTGCGAAACATATCTGCCTTGCCAGTATGTCTTATTTATGTGACAAGCATACTCTAAATCCTTGGATATAGTGGTTATGATGCTGTTCATTTTGTAGATGTGCAAAAGGTCCATCAGAGCTGGATCCGGGGATGCTTGTGTGCTAGGCATAGGTCGCCTTTCAGTAACTAACATGTAGGAGACAATAGGGCTTCAAGGCAATCCATATAGGACAATGTGTTTATACATTGTACTGTGCTGGTAAGGAACCTTTGTGGGTGTTCCAGCTGCTGCATATGTCTGGTCAGGTACATGTTGAAGGGGGATTATATTTGATGGTCTGATAAGGGCTGAATAAAGTGGCACTATGACTTCCTTGGACCTGGATGCCATGAACTTACTTATAAACAAAACACACACCTACTTTCACGGAGGCTCTCAATAAAAATGTTCCCAAACAACAGAGACCTCCGAGGCAGAAATGCAAACAACCACCACATCCCAGCACAAACCATGAGACACGTAGCTCGCATAAACAGTGTGCTATTCAACCAGAGCCCATAAGGCAAAACAACTTGCCCAATACACTAGTCATAGGTGACTCAATAGTAAGGCACAGTGATGTCCCACTCACTAGGTTGAATAAGGAGAAAGTTACGGTCAGCTGCCTGTCGGGTGCCAGGATCCGCCACATAAAGCACGCACTTAGGTCACTCCACAACAGGTACAAATATGACTCTGTCATTGTCCATGTTGGTGTGAATGACCTGAGACATACTTCCCTGGACTACATGAAAAGAGACATAGAGGAGCTCTTGGATCTCGCAGCCCAGGCAGGTATGACCCTAGCTCTGAGTAGCATCCTACCGTCACCCAGAATGATACCACAATACATGCAGAAAATGATTGACTTCAACAAATGGCTAAGTTTCTGGTGTCATTCTAAGGTGATCCAGTATCTGTCTGCCTGGGATGACATAATCAACAGACCTCGATGCTTCGCCAGAGATGGCCTGCACCTGTCACCCCAGCGATTCTGCATACTGGCCAAGGCTCTTGACACCCCTATAGTGCCTTTTTTAGGTAATGTCCTGAAGACAAAATTACCACCATAACAGCTATAAGCAAATGAAATCTGAGGGTTATGCTACTCGACGCTAGAAGTCTAAATATCAAAATGCACTCACTCGAAGCACTCCTTAAAATGGAGAACATCGACATCTGTGCAGTGACCGAGACGTAGTTCAAGGCTCCGGAGAGCATCCCAGCACTACCATGCTATAGTTCATACCACACCTTTCGGCCCCTAAACTTGGACCGAAGAACTAAAGGTGATGGTGTCTCCATATTCATAAAGGATATACACACCTCCAGACTTGTAGCCCAACATAACGCATCAGAGATACTTCAGGTACAACTAACACTGGGTAAAACTGCAGATCCCCCACCATGTCGCAAGACTCCCACTCCACATTCCTAAACACACTGGAAAATATTAGGGTACAACCCAATACCCTTATACTGGAAGACTTTAACTACCCTTCCATTAACTGGGAAAATTACTCATGTACCAACACACTTAATCAACGTTTTCTGGAATTCATTAATTCCAATGCCCTGGACCAACTCATTCTTACCCCCACCAGGAGTAGAAACATCCTTGACCTGGTCATTACTAACATGGACAACCGTTCCTCTACACCAGTAATCAACTCCTCCCTGGTGATATCTGACCACAAGCTAATCACTATGGATATCCACATCCCACCCTCATCCCCCCCAAAGGAAACCACCATAAAAAACTTCTCCAAAGCCAATTTTGGGCTTCTAAAAAGCAGAGGTGGCTACCTTCATGACACCCATGCAAATGGAAAATAGGTGCATGACTGCTGAATCATACACCAATGCACTGTGTGAGCACATACACAAATGCATGGAACGGGTCATACCAAACAGAACCAAGTTGCTGTCCTCCAAAAAAGGAAGCCAATCTGGTGGTACCCCACCATAAACAAACTCTACAACAGAAGGAAAAAACTGTTGCAGAAAAGGGCGACTTCCCAAGACTGGAAAAACTCCTTTGTTAGCCTCAGCAAAAAACTGAGATCCATCATCATATTCTCTAAAGCTAGCTACAAAAACAAAATTGCTGCAGATTTTAAAGACAACCACAAGGCATTCTATAGTTATGTCAAGAATCTACATGGCAATACTCAGATCTGCTCTGAGTTACAGCATAATGGCAATACATATACAGAACCAACTGATATTGCCAACATATTGGCCGTCAGGTTCAGTGCGAACTTTACCCCCCTTTCACCTCTAAAGGGCCAATTACAATACCTGAGGAATGCCAAGTCCCTATTATCACAGCTACACAGGTAAAAACTACATTGTCCAAAGCCAAGCATACAGTTTTTATGGGACCTGATAATATCCCTGGCTGTGTTCTACATGAATTACAAAGTGAACTGGCACCACACCTGAGTACCCTGTTCAATCACAGCCTCATTTCAGGCTTTGTTCCTACCAAATGGCCCACTGCTACAGTCATCCCACTCCACAAAGGGGTGAGCTACTACAGACCCCGGGAACTACCGCCCCATTAGTCTGACAAGTCTGAAATGTAAGGCTAATGAGAGCATCATCATGGACCTTATAAATGAGGACATAGGGAATCTCCAAACTCTGGACCCCACGCAGTTTGGGTTTGTGAAAGATAGATCATGCCTGCTCAACCTGATAAACTTCTTTGAGTCTGTCACCAAAGCTGTGGATTAGGGCAAGGTAGTTCACACAGCCTACCTAGATCTTGCCAAGGCCTTTGACACCATCCCTCACTCAGGAATCATAGATAGACTCACTAAACTAGGCATAGACTCCTATGTCATAAGATGGTTTGCCAGCTGGCTCACTGATAGAGCCCACACTGTGAAAGTAGTGGACTCCAGATCTGACTACCAACCAGTTACAAGTGGTGTCCCACAGGGATCGGTCCTGGGTCCTCTCCTGTTTGGCATCTAATTCTCTGAAGTTGAAGTCAGCACAAAGGGACTGTGGCTGATCAAGTTTGCAGATGATTGCAAATTGGGAGCCATTATTGATTCTCCAACTGATGTAGACATTCTACAAAAAGGCCTCACTGACACCAGTGACTGGTGCCAGAACCATGGCCTTAAGCTCAATGCTAAAAAGTGCATTGTCATTCCCTTTGGGAAAAATTTGATGCCCATGAACTACCGCATAGGCGGTAGTCCACTAAACACTGAAGGTGTGATAAGAGACCTGGGGACACAGGTTGACAGCAACCTCTCCTTTGATAACCACATTGCCACTGTAGTCAGAAAGTCCTTCTTTGTGACACATCTCATTACAAAAGGTTTCTCATTCAGGAAGAAAGAGGTCATAATCCCTCTCTACTCATCCCTCAATAGACCTATTATAGAACACAATGCCCCATTTGATATGTACCTCACTAGACACCTACAACAACTGGAAAGGCCACAAAAATACATCACTAAGAGGATTTTAGGCCTTAGACACATGCCCTATTTGGACAGACTCAGAAAACTCCAGCTATACTCTGTCTCTTATCACCTACTTAGAGATGATATCTGCTTGACCTACAAAGCCATGTCTGACCCTGAGCTGCTAGATATGCTACACCTAAAGAAATCCCAATCCCTCCATGCTACACACTCCAGGGACCTAAACCTCATTATCACAATAAACAGAACATGCTGGAGGGACAGGTTCATAACCCAGAGACTTCCCATACTCCTGAATAAACTTCCCATTCATGTCAAGCAGAGCACTTCACTGTCAATCTTGACGAGTGGATGGGCAATAGGAAGTTCAACCCAGGGATCAGTTCAGTGGCCTTGCTTGACAGGGTCACTGGGAACTAACTTTGGGTGGAATGATGCTAGGAAATCTTCTTGGGCTAGGCTTATATAGGCTCCAGGGCCGTTAGCCTCGTACACACCTATGAACCTGTAAGTTGGGCAACATAAAAGTATTTTCTTACTACCTTGGCCATATGTTGGTTAAAGGTCAGATTACTGTCTGCATGAGTTTCCGGATCCCTGACTATTGAATCAACATTTAGTGGTGTTTTACTGATGATGTTGTTCCCAGGGGTGGCTGACTTCGCAAAAGGTAATGCTACATATCGATGCTTTCTGTAACCAGATTTAGGAAAAAAATGTTGCTCACAAGGTAAAAGGTTAAACATCTGTCCTTGAATATGGTGCAACAAATAAAATATTAAATGACTGACTTATTTGAAAGAATTTTACATCTGCTTTACTGAGTAATATAGAAGCTGTCTATGCCAGTCATCCAATTCTGTAGATAATTATACCAATACAATTCTTTGCAAGATTATTATTCAGGAAGAGCTTACTTTATGGCAGGGGCTATAGTTGGCAGATCTGTAAACAAAATGAACCTTAACAGAAATGATTGATCTAGTAAGAGTAATATATCTTTGGTAATGGGTAGGAACAAGGCCATAGGCAATACAACTGCTCAGCAAACCAAACCTTTCCCAGGCTATGTACCCTTTTTGTGTTTCATAATGCACAGCATAGTTCTCCCTCTCCAGGTCTTTGCTGTGCAAAGAGTTCATAATAACTTCTGAAAACCGTGTTGGGCAGCTTTTGTGATTTGCAAGGTATTTTAGAAGAATGTGTATTTACCATCTTTTCATTGTCTGCTCTTCTGTGGTCACTACATTTGCAGTTTTAGACTCTTTTTACCATTTTTAGTAAATTTCCTGTTAGAAATTTTCTTCTTCTGGAATGAGTACATTTCAGCAACAGTTGATATTTTATTTAATATGTAAATTGTTCTTAAGGGCTAGATTTAACCAGCCTTTTCATCTTGTTTGATCAGAGTATTGTTATTTTTTTTTCTGATTGCTGTTTCAAATATCCATTATTGTTTTTGTTGACTAACCACAGGTTAATGTTGGTCTTATAATATTTCTGGTTCCATTCATTTTTAGGGAATGTTGTATTTTACTGTAACGGGTGGACACCAATAGTTGAACACAGAATGAGAATTTCATAAATGCACGTATGGGAAAAATATCCTCCCCAGGTCAGACTTGTTTAGTGTGCTATTTGCTTTGGGTGGGCCACACTCTGTCCAAATGTTTTGTTTGTTCTGGGTTTTCCTTCTTCACTCTCAGGTCAAGAGAAGACCTGTTAAAATTATGTAAAAGGTCTTTGTTCATAAGCGTACTGAGCCTAAAAAAATTGCTGATATATAGGCTGTTGTTCCACATCCTTGAGTCCTTCATCTATGGACTAAAAGACCCAATCAATGAGGGTAATTTTCTGTTATTTTTTGCCTTAAGACCATTAACTACTGATGTAGTTAAAAAAAACAAAAAAAAAGGCTTCCAAAGTGCCCAAGAATCTTCTGTCCATTACTTGAGCCAGCTTCTAAACTTCTGGAGCCTTTACCTCTTGAGTCGGCAACTTTGTCCTGCACTTTGGTGGTCAGTTCAGCACTAGACAAAGAAGAGAATCTTCTCTCCATTACTTGAGCCAGCTTCTAAAGTTATGGAACATTTACCTCTTGAGTCAGCGACTTTATCCTTCACTGTGGTGGTCAATTCAGCACTAGACAAAGAAAATATCATTATTTCTGAGTAAAAAATCCTTGCCATCAAAACCTTTGATGTTAAAGCAAGTCCCCACCCCAACTGTCTTTAATTTTAACTATGATAAGTTTCTGAAAATCTTGTGCAATGTCAGTGTCTGTTGTATGTTTCAGGGGTGGGTGTGCAATGGAGGCATGTGGCATATTGCCCCATGTCCTCTGCAGGTCAGCCACGCCTACCATTTTTACCACTTCTGAAATATGCCCCCTGAATGCAGTGTCTTCAGCCTCCATTGGGGATCATTGCAGGGAATGCCTACATAACCACCAACATCTGGAATGGGCTCACCCATCCCTCCTCTGCTGTTCAGTCAGTTGCTTGAGCTGCTAATCAGTCTGGGGTTGACTGAGCTGTAGTCAGGGGTGTATCAGTCTATACCAGTGGAGCAGCTATGTTTTAAAAGACCTTTTTCAAAGCTGAGCAGAGATTTTCTGGTGCTTCTACTCCTTCCCCATTGTATTTAGGGGATAGGCAGTTGACCACTGTTTGCACAACAAAACCAAGACCAGTGAAGATTTCCTTGTGCATCCCCTTTATTGTGGTATTATTCCAGAAATGGTGGCATCAACTGGTATGACATCATGCTGTTATCGCAGACAGTATCAGATGTTCATGTTAATCTCACAAAATCATCTCTGACCTGATGTTATCCTTGTTGACTCTGCAGTAAATATTAATTATCCAGAAAGTGAACCTCTTAGTCTCAAAAGTTGCCTCAAGAGTGATGCTTGGTCTTGAACCATTAGTGTTGATGTCAACCCATTTGTTTTTGTTGCTAAAGTGAGTACTCCTGACATTAATGCTTCAGTATTCTACCCAGGTTGTCTTGATACTGACACAGTTTTTTGAACCAACCTTGATTCCAAGCCAGCAACAGCTTCTGCTGTGGTACCACCCCACAAGTTACATCCAACTTCAGCACTAGCGTTATTCTTGGCTCCAGAAGGGCTTACTATTCAGTCTTAAGCCCTGCAAGTTGTCATACAGTGCAGACTGACTGAGACCCTTCTGTAGCTCCTTCAAGCCAAAAAGAGAAGGTCCTCTTCATCTTCTAACTTTCCTCTTCTGAAGATTTCCAGGAAGGTCATGTGTAAGAGGAAGCATGTAGATTCAGCAGCTCAGTCTCCCATGGTTGATGAGAATGACAGTGATGAGAGTACTGATGTAACGTTTCTGTAGGTCATGAGGATGTGTCAGAGAAGAGACTGGACCACTGACCCTGTACTTCCACACAGAAGACACTGCAGAAGGCCTGTAAGTCACCTCACAATATTTTTGGGTTGTTCTGCTGCTTGCAAACATAAAGGTTACTGCCAACACCAACACTGTCTGGTAGAACCTGAACAAGTTCTAGATTTCAGGAAGGTAGAGTTTAACCAAATGGGTCAGAGCTATAAAAGCATGTAGCAAACATCCATGAAGGAGGTTTGAAGTAGCAGTGGTATAAGTCAAGACTGTTATCATAAAACAGTGACCATTAGAGTGAAACAGTGATAGACATGGGAAAGGAAAACACTGTGGTTCTCAAATTAGGTAATATCAAAGACTGGAGCTTTTTTTAAGGGTAATGAAATATAAGGAAACAAAAAAAAAACCATGAAGACAGAGAACAATAATAGCAGTTATATTACAGTGAAGCAGGTAAGCTTAATGGAAAGACATTTAAATACCTAGACTGTGGTAACTGTTGTAAGAAAACTGTTTCAGTTAAGAAAGGAGATAAAATATTCAGTATGTGTATCAGTGCAGAAAGAAAAGGGATGCATATTATATTAAATAAATAGGAGGATGTAGTCAATAAATAATGGCAGAGAGATATGGCTGTTAACTGAATACGTATACTTAAGATTATGTAAAAGGAAATAAGGTAATTTTACCAAATCCCAACAGTGGAAATACCCAGTATAAGGAGGTCCATTTCTGCCCTTTCACAGAGGAGGAGACCCAAAAGCATTCCAAAACCTGTGGGTGGATGAGATAGAGTGACCTATTGAAACATGTTTTTTAGACCTGAGAGTGACCTATTGGAACATGTTTTTTAGACCTGAATGGAAGTTCAGTAACCTTTCTATTAGAGAGAAGGATTTGTAATATGTTGTTTATGATTTGGCACAGGTGAACCCTTTCACAGAAATGGAAGAAAGATGGAAGTTGGAAACTGATGACTACTTAGCTTAGTTTGGCATGAAGTATAGAGGAAGCCATGGAATTACTTCTGAGGGAAGTAACTCTAAATTTTGTGTAAAACTGGATTTGAGATACTCCAAAGCACCATGGATTCACAGCAGACAAATGTAATATAGCTGAAGCAAATGACAAAATATAGGTGCCACATGTTTACTACAGGATAGAAATTCCCTAATACTTCAGCTGTTCAGTTTCAAGAGTAGTGGTGCAGTGATGCCCACTAGTGCTCTTGGCTAACATTTCCATCTTGTCCCAACGTAGCCCTCCCTTAACTCGCTTCCCTACTGCCCTTATGTAGCATTCCCCTAACTCCATCAAAATCCCTATCCATGAAAATGGGAATAGGGAAGTAACTAATACTAAAGGCTCCATTATTGAATAGCAGGCAGGATTTACCAGTTGAACATTAGAGCTCTTCTTTATTTACATTTCTGCCAGTTATGGGAGTTACGCTGAAAATTGTGTAATACTATAATTTACTGTAAGTGATCCTAGAAAAAAATGGTCTTTACAATATAAATCATGTAGCCTCTTCCTCAGCAACAAATAAGCCTGTGCAGTACCCGTTTAAGGTACATGATCAAGAGCTTGTCAGCAAACTTTTCAAAGATGGGTAGCTAGCCTGTAAATTTTATTAAGTAAAGCTAGAATACAGTAGCTAGTTAAAATGTGCATTTCATGGCTTTGCCAGAACTTCAGTGAATATACAACTGGGCTTTATATCAAAATGAAAGTACTGACAATGTGTTTCCTACAACTTACAAGACACAAAAAACCTTCAGGACCAAATTACATATAAATAAGTAACAGACTGTTTTGCCACCTCCAGACTCAAGTTTCTGATTGTAGGAGTAGTAGACCTCTGATGTAGAGTAAGGAAGTTAAGTAATTAAGATGATGCGAACTTCACTAGTCAGGAAAACTCTTTGTTCAGTTATTTTAGATTCCCTAGCAGCTAGGATCCATTACATGAAGCTACTTGATGTGATGTTGCTAATCTTCTTTCCATTCATCACTGATGGGTTCGTTTCCGAGCCATCGGAACCGAGTCGGCCTTTTTACCAAGTTCGCACCAGCCAAAAAACTCTCGAGCTAAGTGTCTACCCAGAATGCCCTTCTCCCTGTTACTTCAGATCTTGTTTGCCACACAGCCGTAAAGCCGCGTTTTAGCTGAGCACTCAGCTAAGCGAAACTTTTTTGATATATGTGTGAAATATTTTGGATAGCTTCATATTTTATTAAGCGATTCGTTCTTGTAGTGTTTTTTCTTCTGTCTGACCATGTTTTTTCCTCTCTACCTGTAGTTACCGTTGGTACACTTTCAAGTACTATTGTTGGTACGGCATTTCTCCCTTACCATTGTGGTATTTCTTCAATACCATAGTTGGTATTGTTTAACCTATTAGCTGTCTTTTATTCAGGTGTTTCCTTTCTCTTCTCTATCATACCAGTGTATCGTTATAGTTGTGACTCTTTTGAACAGAGTTGACTTTGATTATAGTTTGATTATACAGTTGGCCTGTGGTGTTTCTTCTCTATCAAGATGTCGGATAAGAAGGGTACTTCATGTTTTAAGCATTGTACTTTATGTAAGGGCAGTTACCTAACAATGATTTTCATGATGACTGTCTATACTGTTTGGGATTGTCCCATCTTTTGGTGCAACCTCCATGTGACATTTGTCAGAGTTTCAGTCAACGCACTCTTAATGGGCACAAAAATAAGCTCATTCTGAAAGGGTTACTCAAGTCTCTCTTCTCAGAGGCCATTTCTCCGATGGTGGTCTCAACCCCTCCCTCTAAGGACAAAGAGAGATCCCACTCTGTTCCTTCTTCACCATTGGGTGATCAGAGCACGCCTGGGAAATCAAAGGTCCCAAAGTTACCTTCGGAGCATAAATCAGCATCCTCAGCTCCATCTTCTTCAGCACTAGCCGTCTCAAAACCATCAATACTGGTGCCCTTTTCGGCACTGGCACCGATCATAGACCTTACTATGCCTATTTCGACTTCAGCACCTGTGGCCACTTTGGCTCAGGGTACACCTTTGACTACATCATTAGTTTCCATTTTGGAACCGATTGTTTCAGCTCCGAGTGCCACTTCGGCACCGAGAGTTGTACCGACCTCACTGGATTTGACCCCTTTACTTACGATCTCGAAACTAGAGACTTCAGTGCCGGCAGACCTTGCACCACAGACCCTATACTCCCCCTCCATAGATCCATTTCTGGGCCAAGTATATAGTCCCTTCATCGAACGTCCTGACTCCCCGTCTGGAGTATCCACTAGCTCCACCAGAAGCCTTTCTGAACACGATGTGGTGCATCTTATAGACCAGCTGTTAGTCAGAGGGATTCCCTCACTTTCTAAGACCCATCCACCTGCAAGACTTTGGTTGCCTTGTCCACCGACTCCATCTTACAGTCCTCCTTCAACCATCTCGGTTCCAAAGCCTTCTGCTCTGACATCTTACTGGGCACCCATCACCTCAGCACCTACAGTGCATCTCACGCCAGCTCCGAGTTTGTCCCTGTGGTCTTCAGTTTCCGCTGAACCAGTCCTTCCTCAATCTGAGAAATAGGGCCCAGGCACTTCGGACCGGGGTATGGAGCCATCTGTCTCCTCAGTTCCATCCTTGGTGCTGATAGCCACGTCCGCGCCGACCCTGCTTGAGGCTCCATCCATTGGGATGGGTTTGTTGGAGCGAGTTGTGACCCTGGTCCCGAGGTTGTCTTTCTCGGTACCGGGCTCCCATCCCTCTTCAGGCGGGCTGGCCTTCCGTGCGATGGAGAGGGCTCTTGCCTCTGGCAGCACTCCTTCGATGTTGGAACCCCAGTTTTCACCCCCCTGAGCTACAGCTGCCACCCCTAGGACACTGGGCAGAGAAGCCGCAGGACACCCCTGTTCAGGGTACCTGCTCTTCCAAGTCCTACTAAGAGACCTCCACTGAGGAGCCCCCTCGAAAAAAGATGTGCAATTGGAAGCACATGGACTCACCCGAGGAGTCCTTAATGGAAGACATGAATTACAGTGACGGTGAAGAGTCCCCATGGTCACCTCCTGATGATGTTTCCTTTGGAGACATCCTGAAAATGTTAAAGCAGAGAGGTGACTGGAAGCCCTCCAACCCCTTGTCTGAGGAGTCCGTGTTCCTGCAGGCTTTTCGCACCTGGCCTTCTACCTCTTGGGTGACCCCACCTGCCGACGAGCTCATCCAGCTTGTCGTGCAGCGTGCTTGGAAGTACCCTGATTCCATTGAGATGATCCTTCGGTGACCAGACAAAATTCTTTCCCCTTCCGAGAAGAACCCACATTGGTCCAAAGGATTACCAGTTGATGCTATGGTGGTGGCGGTGGCCATGGAAAAGTACTTGGCTGAGGAAAGTCCCACTGTCCACCTGCCCAACAGGGTGTCCCAGGTGATGGACAGACTTGGGAAGCATGTTTTTGCATCAGGGACCTTTGCCATATGGTTCCTGAATTATTTGGCACATTTTACGAGGCTCCAGAGGGACTTGATCTCTGAACTCTCTGGGACGCTCGCAGGACAGTTGTTTGATGATGTCTGGGACAAAGTGGCCTAGCAGCTCAAAACCCTGGAATCAGTATCCAACTCGTCCATGAGGTTGCTGTCACATGCAACCGAAGGGGCGGCTAGAGCAGTGGATTCGGGCATTATGAGGCATCATGCCTGGATGTGCATTTGTGATCTCGCAGACCCCTTCAAGTCTTCCTTTCTGAATGCTCCTATCAAAGCTTCATCCCCTTTTGGCTCCAAAGTAAAGGAGACGCTAGCCAGGTGCGAGCAAGAAGGAAAGACCCTGTCTGCCATAGGCCTATGGTTTTCCAACCCTCAACATACCTTTTCCAGGAATCAAAGGAGTGTAAAGATGTGGCATAAGAAATCCCAGGGTCCCTTCCATGCCACACATGGTGGTGATACTGCCAGAGGCAGAGGGAGTAACAATTCCAGAAGATGCCCCTATAAATGCAGAGGGGGGGTCCTCATAATCAGGGCTCCAGGATCTCTTCTCTGGACAGCCTTATCAGTGCTCCTGAGTAGCAGCCCAATTGCTTACCTCTGGAAGCAGTTGGGGGTCATTTCTCTCTGCACCAAGCTGCCTGGCAATCCATCACTACTGATGGTTGGGTGTAGAGCATTATCACCAGAGGTTACACCATTCTGCTTTCTTGTCCGCTAAATTTCCCAAGAAAACTTCCCGACATTCCACCTAGTCAAAGGGAAGAAGTGGCTTCAGGGATTATAAAGCTGTTTCAAAAAAGAGTCATCCAACCAGTCCCACCAGACCAGCGTGGATCCGGATTTTACTCGAGATTCTTTTTGGTGCCAAAAAAGACAGGACTGGAGACCCATCTTGGATCTCAGCAGCTTAAACAAGTCTGTCACCCAAACCAAATTCCGGATGGTCACGGTTCAGTCCATTCTCCCCTTTTTAAGAGAAGGCAATTGGATGTGCTCTATAGATCTCCGGGATGTGTATTACCACATCAAGATGGACAAACGCTCCAGGAGTCTGCTTTGCTTCTGACTAGGAGCCAGTCAATATCAATTCCGTGCCCTGCCGTTCAGTCTCTCTACAGCCCCCAGAGTGTTCACGAAATGCATGGCAGTGTTAGCAGCTCACTTGAGATTAAAAGGATTCCAGGTGTTTCCATATCTGGACGACTGGCTCCTTACCCATCCCCACAGAGCATCTTCTGGTAATAGCACTACATTATACTCTTTCTCTGGCAAAATTGTTGGGAATAACGATACATTGGGAGAAATTAAACCTTGTCCCTACACAACAGAGTTCATTGGAGCAGTGTTCAATACTCAGTCCTGTCAGGTATTAAGTATTTACATTTGTTGACCAGGAGAGTCCGACAGGACACAGGTCTGTTTTCAGCAGAGGCCCAGGGAGAAAAGCTCCACATTAAGTATTACTTGCATTATACAGTTAAAACACATAGCATTTAAATATTGACATTAGTCCAGCTGAGGACGCAAGACAAGAATAAAACATAGATGTAAAACAACTGTAGACCATAGTACAATTTTAAAATATGGTGACATATACTAAACATGGTTGGTATCATTCCCAATTCACAGACTACATCGACTGAGGCTTCAACAACAGGTGATACTCTCACAAACAACAGATGGTCTTTGTGTTTCACTGTTGCAGTCATCACATTTGGGTTTTTCCTTCAGCTTCTCCCCCTGAGGACTTTTCCTTTGGGGAAACCCTTCATACATTAAGGGAGCATTTTTACTGGGAATGTCAGGACTACCCTCAGTCTAAAAACAGACTTAGGGAATTCTTAGATCTTTCACAGCACAGACCCCTGGCCATTCCCCCGGACCTGGATGTTGTGGAGGATGTTTTCCTGGAATCCAGTTTGACTCCTGACACCCTCCCTTCTGCACCCAGAAAACCAGACAGGCATTAGAGTCCATGACACACACAAATTTATTTTTAAAAATCCTACTGCTGACCCTGAGGTAATTTCTCAAGGGCCTAAAGAAATTAAAGCAACCCCTGCTAAGAATCCCACCCCCTCAGATAGAGATTCCTGAGCACTAAACAGATGGGGTAAAAAAGTATACACCTCTGCTACTCTTGCTATCAGCACACTAAATTGACAGATGTTCTTCTTGTTTCACTGTTGCAGTCATCACATTTGGGTTATCTGCCTGCAGGTAGCCCTCAGCCGGCCTGAATACCAGAATCTTGGGATTTCTGCGCCAGATGTTGTCGCTTCTTCCATTACATCAGGTCATCAGGGGTATAAAACATGCAGCCGACGCCATTACATCAGTCTTTCTTGCCGTGCGGTGCCCAAAGCAGAAGCCGTTCACAAGTGCCAGTCGGCCGACTCCCGAAATTTTCGTTTTTACCCTGGAACTCCTCAAACAAAAAGTGTCCTCCTTTCCTGCTTGTGCAGAATCTAAAGAGTTACAAGAGTTAATGCATTCTGCAAGTCAAGTAACTAAACACACCTTGCACTGTGGTTTTGATGCTCTAGAAACTTCTTGCAGGGCAGCAGTCACCGGTTCTGTCCTTAGAAGGTATGCATGGCTTAAGGAACAGCCCTTGCTAGATCATGTTAAATCTAAATTGTTGAATGCACCCTTGCACAAAGACAACTTATTTGGCACTAAGGCAGAAGTCTTAAAAAAGACGGAAGAAAAAGCTAAATCTATGCAGACAGTTAAGGATTTCTTACAGGTCCAGCAGGCATTGCCCCTCCAAGCACTGGTCCTTTCCTGCTCCCACCAGGTCAGTTCAGTCCAGACCCCGTGGAAGCATACCCCCCAGACAGCAGCCACAGGGAATGTAGAGGTCTAAACAGTGGACTTCCTCCACTTCAAAAACAGGGTGTTCTAAGCCACCCCCTCATGGTAAGAACTCACAATGACTCTCCTCCCCCACCCCCTCCCTCTGCCCAACTTCACTTACCCCTAGGAGGAAAACTCTCCTTTCACGCAAGCACCCGGGCCACCATTACCAACTATCACTGGATCCTCAACATAGTGTCCCAGGGATACATATTTTCTTTCCACACCCTTTCAACTCCAAAAGGGTTCCCAGATGTGCCTCCAAACTGCAAGGGAAGTTTTTCAGGCCCTAGTTTCTATGACAGCATCAATCCCAATAGTGCCTGTAGCAAAGCTACACATGCGGATTCTGCAGTGGTTCCTTCGGTGTCAGTGGTTCCCAAAGTGTCAACCCCCTCAGTTACCTGATTTGAATAACCAACTTCTGCAAACAGGACCTGCTTTGGTGGATGAGGCCAGACTTAGAACTTTGGAGTTATCCATTTCAATCCCCTCAGCCCACAGCCACTGTGACCACAGATGCTTCCCTGATCGGGTGGGGGCCCATTTCCAGGGAAAGACTGTTCAAGGCACATGGTTCACCTCAGAGGCCCATCTGCGTATTGATGTTCTGGAACTGAGATCTGTGCGGTTAGCGTTGCAGGCCTTCCGCTCGGCTTTCCCTTCCGGGACAATTGCATTTCAATCAGACAATATGTCAGTGGTCTGCTATATCAACAAGCAAGAAGAAACCAAGTCCTATCCCCTATGTTGAGAAGCCATGAGAATTTGGCAGTGGGCAATAGCTTCCAACTGCTTTCTAATAGCAACACATATCCCGGGGAGCTCCAACGTGATTGCGGACAAGCTGAGCAGATGCATCCTCATGCCTCACCAGTGGTCCCTCAAGCTCGAGGTGGTGTCCGCAATCTTCAGCCACTGGGGCCAGCCCTGCTGTGATCTTTTCACCTCCCCATCAAACAACAAGTGCAATAGCTATTTCACCCTACTTCCCCCAGAAGGATAGTCACCGAGGGATGCTCTGATCCATGATTGGCCCACAGGACTTCTTTACACTTAACCTCACATCCCTCTGATCCCACAATTTCTAAACAAAGCTCTTTGGATCAGGATCT
>NC_056735.1:1412711436-1412763140 GCF_019279795.1 Protopterus annectens
TTAGCTAAATGAATGGCATATAGCACATGAGTCCTGCAGATGAATCGCTCCCAAGCAATATATGCATTCCGTGTGACCATCAGATAGTGCCATTTTTTTTGCTCACACTTAGGGCACTTCTTAAAACTGGAAGGTTTTGTTTCCTTCAATTGTTTAGACATTTTTCAAAAAGTACAGTTTTGTACCTACCATAAATGTAGATGTTCGAGGATCCACATTGCTGCAGTCCTAACTATTGGGTAGTCCACTGTCCAGTCGGCCCGAATACCAAAGTATAAGGCTGACGTCGGTCAGGGCGCATTAGACTGACGTCAGTACGTCAGGGTACTAATGCGCATGACCGACGTCATATCCTCAGTCTTTTCTTGCCCCAGATGTCAGAAGACCCTGAAAAGATAAGGCCCAAAACCAAACACTGCCAACATACCTGCACCAAAATATATATATACAAAATATACAAAATTAGCAGATTATAACCTCACCTACACAACCACCCCTAAACACAGAGGGAAGGAGGAGGGTAAATTGGACTGCAGCAATGTGGATCCTCGAACATCTACATTTATGGTAGGTACAAAACTGTACTATGTTCTTCATTCCACATTGCTGCAGTCCTAACTATTGAGTAGAATCCCAAAGCAGAGGTAAGGAGGCTGGCAAATCATAAAGAAGCAGGAACTGACAACATGCCTTGCAAAATAGCTGTGGCAAAACCAGCCTAGACTTAGAGTAGAGAGGAAGGAGATAATGCTTAGAGAAAGTAAGAACTGAACTCCAAGTAGCTGCCTGCAAAATAACCTTAGTTGCCACCCCCTTAGAAATGCTGTTGAGTGGCAGTAGCCCTAGTGGAATGAGGCCTAATCCCAGCTGGAATCTCCTTGCCATGATGGGAATAACAAATGTAATGCAACACCCAATCCATCTAGAAATAGTTTGTTTTGACACAGGCTTGCCCTGAGAACTCAAAAGCAAAAAGAAATAAACAACTGCTGAGACTGCCTAAAATCATTAGTCCTGCTCAAATAATAACGCAATTGCCTGTGTACATCTAAAAGTGTGCAAAATCTTTTCCCCTTTATTTTGGGGATCTGCATAAAAGTAGGCAAATGAATAGTTTGGTTTAAAGCCACACTAGAAACCACCTTAGGCATAAAGGAAGGATTAGTGCGTAAAGATACCCTATCCTTATGAAAAATCAAAAAGGCTCCACTGCCATAAGGGCCTGCAACTCAGAAACCCTTCTTGCAGAAGTAATGGCCAACAAAAGCAGTCTTCCATGACAAGTATTTCAAGTCAGCAGTAGTCAAGAGGCTCAAAAGGTTGTAGAGTAAGTTTCTCCAACACAAAATTGAGGTCCCAAGCAGGAGTAGGAGCTTCACGTGGGGTCTTATATTCTTTGCCCCTCTAAGAAATTGCTTGAACAAAGGATGCGAAAACAATGGTGGGTCACAATCATAGTGAGCTGAAATTGCTGCAGCATGAATCTTAATGGAAGAGAAAGACAAACCTTTGTCCAATAACTCAGTAAGATATTGAAGAGCCACACTCAGATTTGGCTCAGAAATCTCCAAATTGTTTGCTGCACTCCAAAATAAAAATCTCTTCCATTTTTCTGCGTACACTTTTCTTGTACTAGGTCTCCTGGCTTCCATAATCACATTTAAAACTTGTTGAGGAAGTTGAGACCTGCTGTCTTTCAAAACAGAATATGCCAGGCTGTTAGATGAAGAGAGTGAAGCTTGACATTGAGCAGGTGACCGTCTCTCTGAGACAACAGGTGTGGAATCAAGGGTAAAGGCCATGGAGGCTTCTTTACCAGACTCCTCAGTAATGGGTACCAGTGCTGCCGAGGCCAATCTGGAGCTATTAAAATCATCCTTGGCTTGTCTTGTCTGACCTTTAGAAGCACCTTTGGAAGAAGAGGCAGAGGTGGAAACGCATACACATGAAGATTTTTCCAACTGAAAGAAAGAGCATCCACTTTCCAAGCTGTGTGATGAAACCTCTTTGTGCAAAACTTTGGCAGCTGGTGGTTTAGTGGAGAAGTTTAACAGATCTATGTCTGGAGTTCCCCAGGACACTGTCAACTTTGAAATACATGAAGATCCAGTTTCCACTCGTGGGGATCCATGATTTGTCTGCTTAACACATCTGCTAAGGAGTTCTGTGCTCCCAGCAGAAACCTTGCCTGAAGAGTTAGTTGCAAGCTGAGCGCAGTGTCCATAAAATCATTGCTTGCCTGCACAATGGGTAAGAATGTGTTCCCCCTTGTTTGTTGATGTACCACATGACAGTTGTGTTGTCTGTTAGAATCAACACCTGCCCTGGAAGAAGTAACTCCTTGAAAGCCATTAATGCAAATTGACTGCTAACATCTCCTTCATGTTGATATGTAGATGCTGTAGTCTGGCAGGCCACTTGTCTTGTATCCACTTTCCATTTAGATGAGCTCCCCAAGCAATGTCTGAGGCATCTGTCGTTAGAATCTGACTCGCCTCTGGCCGGGTCACAGAGAGTCCCTTGTTTAGGTGACATTCCTGAGCCCACCACAAAAATTCCTTTTGAATGCAAGGTATTACTTGAATGACAGTGTCCAAATCCTGGCAGTGCTGTGTCCATACATTTTTGAGATACCATTGTAGCTTCCTCATATGCAGTTTGGCATTGGGAAGCACCAGAATACAAGATGCCATGAACCCTAAGGCTTGAAGGACTGTCCTTGCAGTCAGCCCGGACTGAAGAGATAGTTGATGGAAGTAACTGGAAAGATTCTGTTGTTTGTCCGGGGTTAAAAGGCCATCTGGCTGCTGTATTCAGTCTCACACCCAGAAAGCACATGTCTTGAGAGGGTACTAGACTGGACTTTATTTCGTTCACAGAATACCCTAGGCATCTTAGCACTGCTATGACATATTCCAAATGCTGTAGAAGGTCTTCCTTTTCTTGAGCCAGAATCAGGCAATCGTCCAAGTAAGGATAGATTTGAATTCCTTTTAGCCTGAAGTAAGCTATCACTGGAGCCAGAACCTTTGTGAATACTCTGGGGCCAGTAGATAAGCCAAAGGGCAATGCAGAGAACTGATAATGAGAATTTCCAGCTCGAAAACGCAGATACTTTCTGCAACTTAGTCTTATAGGCACATGAAGGTAAGCCTCCTTGAGATCTAAAGTAACCATCCAGTGATCTTTGCCCAGCAGAGGTAAAAGCTGTTGTAACGTCAACATCTTGAACTTGGGAATGTCCAGATAAGTGTTGAGGATAGATAAATCCAAAATTGGTCTCCACGTGTTCCCCTTTTTTGGTACTAGGAACAGGCGAGAATAAAATCCTAGGCCCCTTTCTGGCACAGGAACCGCTGAATGGCCCCTATTTGGAGTAACAGAGAAATTTGCTTGTGAGCCTCTTGTCTTTGTAGAGGAGGAATGTCTGGCATGCCTTTGAAAGGAGGCAAGGTATGGAAATAAAACCTGTAACCGTGGTGAATGATATCCAGAACCCATCTGTCTTGGGTAATTAAATCCCAATTTCTTTGAAAAGAGACAGCCTTCCTCCCAACGGTGCTGCCAGGCGAGAATGAACTGGCAGCTGAAAAGGCAGGTCATTGGGTCTGCTTACGAAAGGACTGACCCCTGCCCTCCCAGAAGTCTGAGCAGGGGAACTCCTGTCCTAGGCCTAAAAGAACCCTGAGCTCTGCCCCTACCACGTCTAGACCTACCCCTAGACTGGGAATCATAAGCAGGAAAAGTCCAACCCTTAGCAGGCCAATTTCTACTAAACTTGGAGGCTGCACCTGTAAAAATCATTAACAGTTTGCATACATTTAGCCTTGTCCATCCTTCTCATCAAAACTGCTGTCACAGGCGCACCAAACAACACATCATACTGCAAGGAGCATCCAAAATCCTTGTCTTAACATGCTCATCGGGTTCTGATCTCTCAACCAGGCGTGCCTACGAAGAACAGAACCAGTGGCAGCCACCCTGAGGAGGCCTGCACAGCATCAAAACCACATTGCAAGGAATGTTTACCCACCTGTTCAGACACATGAACTAAATCCTGCAACTCTTTACAGTCAATACCTTCCGCCAGAGCATCCACCTTAGATTTCAACTGTGAAAGAAGATAATTCTGATATTTTAACATGTGAAACTGACAATTCAACGCCCTCATGGCTAAAGTGGAAGAAGTATACACTTTCTTTCCCCATCTATCCAAAGCCCTTGCCTCTTTATCAGGAGGGACAGGATTTTTAACAACTGAGGCCTTTACACCTTTAGGCCCCTGAGAGACAGTTTCTGGGTCTGCCCTAGGACTCTTAAAAAGATACTTATGAGCTTCAGGCACCCTATAATACCTATCCGGTTTAACTGGGGCAGGAGGCAAAGAATCAGGATTTAGGAAGCCTCTGCAAAAACATCTTCCACCACATTCAAAACAGGAGGTATAGCTAAAGGCCTATGCTGGGGTAAAAACAAGAACTCCCTAAGCCTTTTCCTGGAATCAGAGAAATCTTGGCCTTCCCATTTAAAATGCTCCCTCATGGAATGCAAAGTCTCTGAAAATGAAAAATCCTCAGGAGGAGAAGCTGATGGAGTAGAATCATCCACATCAGAATCAGAATAAGTAGGGAACTCCTGCAAGTCTTCAGCCGAAGACTCAGAAGCCTCCGAGCATTGCTCAAAACTCTCAAGCTCAGGTTCCACCCTAGGCCTCTTATCAGGAGGGGGCATAGAACCCCTTATCATAGTAATCAAATCTTCTGCCATTTTAAGCATATGTTTCTTAGGCAAAGACCCTGAAGCACTAGGAGAAACTCCCACTGAAGCAAAACTTGGCCTGCCCCTTAAAGAAGCCTTGGAAACAGAAGGGGAGGCCCTAACCACCTTAGGAAGTGAGGGAAGAACAGCCACCTGAGAAGCCCCCTCAGCCTGGCCTACTTCCTGAGAGGAAACATCCTGTAACAGTAAAGTCTCTCCCTGAGACTCCAAAGAAACACCTGGCAAAACCTCCGGCTCCACTGAGCCCTCTAAAGAACCGACGCCTGGGACTGCCGGTTCTTCCCTCTAGGCTTTGCTGTTTTGTCCTTGCGCTTTTTAGCGGCTGGCGCCGGAGCATCCGGCGCATTTTATAGTTACAACGCTTCCCAAACACTAACCTGGCACAGTCTAACCTTCTCTTAATAGTGCGTTTGTTAAATCTAGCACAAGAACGGCATCCAACAACGCCGTGCTCAGGCCCTAAACAAGGTATACACAAAGTATGGTAATCCCTATGAGGTATCTGTTTCCCACAAGAAATACAGTTATTCACTTTTTCTGACATCCGTTAAATACTGAGGCAAGAAAACCAAAATATTCTAACGGGTACTTAGCCAACTTTGATTCGGTCTGAAACTCTGACTTCAGAAATTTTCAGAACGCCAACCTGCACTCGCAAAATTGCTTCTGCATCGGACCATGCGGCAAAAAAGACTGAGGATATGACGTCGGTCATGCGCATTAGTACCCTGACGTACTGACGTCAGTCTAATGCGCCCTGACCGACGTCAGCCTTATACTTTGGTATTCGGGCCGACTGGACAGCGGACTACCCAATAGTTAGGACTGCAGCAATGTGGAATGAAGAACATCAAGTTTGTCTCAAGTTAGTTTGAAGAGATAAGAATTTACTTGGATCTCTGCAACTTAAACAAGGTTATAGTACGAAAATACATATCTAACTATACCTATAAATGTAAAGACTAATACCGAAGGGAAACACACATGCACGGACACACAAAAAATCCCTTTGGATGAAAAGAGAAAGAAGTCCTCTAATTTAAATGGACTACTGCAAATATCTAACTAGTAAAAGCTAACTATTTATATAAACTATACTATAAAGCACACTATAATAATATAACTAATATATTGAAAAAGTCTTTTTAGAGGCAAAAGACACATGAACTATAATGCTAATAAAATATCAATTCTGATTACAGAATAAGGGATAGTGTAAGAAAGGGCCCAACAAATATAACTAAAGGCTATATTTTCACAAAAAGAACAGCAAAAGAAACACTATAAACAGGATAAGGACCTCTAAACTATTTTTTAAAGTAAGATATGAAACATTTAACTGGATATCTATAAATTGTTTAGAAAAAGTTTGTACTTAGCCTGAGCTAGCATAAAAAACTCTCGATCTGTTACTACGGCAAACAAGATCTGAATTGAGAACTAGTGTATCATGGGATAGGGGATTAGCCTCGAGCTAGCTGAAGACCTCGAGCTTGTAAAAAATGTCCAAGTCAGAGCCGAGGATTGGCTCAGAACCCATCAGTAAGAATGAATACGAGATAGGACATCTGATGTTACACAGGCAGAGATTTTTTTTCTG
Organism: Protopterus annectens; assembly: GCF_019279795.1. Lineage (NCBI taxonomy): Eukaryota > Metazoa > Chordata > Ceratodontiformes > Protopteridae > Protopterus > Protopterus annectens. The sequence goes on from NC_056735.1 coordinate 1,412,717,816, forward strand.
AAAGGAAAGAAAGAGGACGATTCTCCTTATTTGGGGAAAGAAGTAAAAATGAGAGACGAAAGGATGGATGCTATCTAAGATGACAAAGTAAACACAAAATCCATGCAAGAAAATATTATGGAGGTGGTACAGAATTTTCTATGAAAATGTATGAAAAAGAAGACTAGCAAGAAAAGTAAAAAGTGAAAAAATCTAAAAAAAATAAGGATTTTTTAAAAGAAATTTATATAACAATATAAAAATTAAAGAAGGTGATAAAAGAAGGTAATGAATGGTATAAGCTATGAGTATTAAAAGGAAAATAATACAGATGGAAGAGATTTTTTTTAATATTAAACGAATGAAGATATAATGGAAACAGATATCTGGTAGAGTGATAATGTTTATGTGGAAAAAGAATTAAAAAACAATATCAAAGCTGTAGGCCTATAACACTAGGGAATACTGACTAAAATATTTACAAAAGTAATACAAAAATTATGGATAAAGTATTGGATGAAGTAGTAGGAAAAGGGGTCTATGCTATAAAAGGAAGAAACATGAAAAAAAATGTTATAGTGAAAATGAAGGCACAGATAATAATGAATGTAAGTAAAGAAGTAAGACTGATAGCATATGACATGATTTAAAGCCTTTAATGAATTCAGCCATGAAGCAATGTGGCATATTTTAGAGGCATATGGTATAGGAGAAAAATATTAATGTAATAAACAAATGTTACGAAAATTCATGGGTACAAGTTATGATACATGGCTTGCTGGGAAAATAAATATTAAGAGAGGAGTAAAACAAGGATGCCCAATCAGTAGGTGCTTATTTGCATCAGTAATGAATGTAACAGTACAGACATGCATGTATGAAATGAAGGAGGCAATACATGAGATGGAAGAAAATGTTTTATTACCAATATGTATGACATATGCAGATATTTTAGTTCTAATAAAAAAAAGGATATATAAATGTGTCTGTAATAAGGATTAAAAAGCTGGTCTGCAGTTAAACAAAATGAAGTGTAAGTGAGTTGCTGAGATAAAAAAAAATCAATGGAACAAAATTTCACAAGAAAGGAAATAAAGATTTTGAGAGTGGCATTTGTTGAGTATGAAAGTGTAATATGTCAATGGGCTGAGACAGTGGAACAAATAAAAAATGTTAGCTTTGTGGAAAAATGTATTTATTTATCATTTTAGAAAAAAGACATAAGTTGAATATGTCATGTGTCAGGAAAAATAATATACTTATTTACTGATTTCTTTTATTTTACATTTGTTTACTGGGAAAGTCGGACTGGATATATGTCCATTTTCAGCGGAGGCCCAGGGAGAAAAGCTCCAGTAAGCAGAGTACAAATACATTAGGAACAATAGAAACATTTAGAGAGAAGTATAATTTGTAGTTTTCAGTAGTGATACAAACATAGATAAAACATAGTAGACAACATCAGAATCATGCGGCTTCAGTTTCAGACAATAATACACGCAGTTATAGCCTACGTCCCTTCAAGAATTCATACACTTATTAGAGTATATGATTGAAATGTTTAGAGAGAGTATTGCAGGATCAGCAGGTGGTGATTAGTTTGGGTTTAAGCAGGGAGATTGCCAATGGTTTTGGAAGTGTAGTTTAAGGCTTTTTTTGAACTGGGTTAAGGAGGATTGGTGAGTAAGTTCGGCAGGTAGCATATTCCACGTTTTGCCTACTGAGTTGGCGAATAGAGAGTCCCCAGCCACATTTATGCTCTTAGTAGTTTGTACCAGCAGTTTGTCAGCACAGCGTAGTGACCTCAGGTTGCTGTATGGTTTGATGATCTTGTTTAGTGCTGGTGTTTTTTCGGGTTGATATAGGATTTTGTGGGTTATTATAAGTTGGTTGTATCGGAGAAGACTGGGCCACTCCAGCCAACCTAGCTGAGTTAGGTTGATGCAGTGGTAGGTCCTAGAGGTAGCACCTGCAGCAAATCTAGCAATATGGTTGCAACAGCTAGCAAGTTTGGTAAGGGTGACTTGGTTCAGGTTAGTGAACAGGGGGGAGGCATAGAGGAGGGTAGATAGTAGGTGAGACCTAGCTATAGTGGTTCCTGCAAAAGGAGTGAGGAAAGGTTTGATCCTATATAGGGAGCCCAGTTTTTTGTTGACAGATTTGATGTTTTGATTGATATGAATATCATATTTTAGGGTGTTATCGACTGTGACATCCAGGAGTTTTGTGTGAGTATCTGGGGATATAATTGTGCCATTGTTGGAGCTTCTAGTAAAGAATGGTGAGAAGGATTTACAGGTGGGGGAAAAGATGAGCAGTTTAGTTTTGTTGGGGTTTAGTAGAAGCTGTCAGTTTGCAAATCATTTTTCTATTTCATTGAAAGTGTTCTGGGTTAGGGTCATAAGCTCAGTTGAGGAGGATGTGGTACATATTAACGTAGAGTCGTCCACGTATTGGATGCAGGTGGCTTTGGGAGTGATGGTGGGTAGGTCATTGATAAAGACTGAGAAGAGTAGTGGCCCTAGTATGGAGCCTTGGAGGACTCCTAGAGTAATGGGTAGATGGGTAGATGTACGGATAGAGTATTCTGCCATAAAACTGCTTGCTGTCTATCAGACAGGTAAGACTGGAATCATTTAATAGACCTACTGTTCAGTGACAGCTCTACTGTTCAGTGACAGCTCCTTTAGGGTACGAAGAAGCAGTTGGTGATTGACCATATCAAAGGCCTTAGAGAGATCTAGGAAGAGAACAGAGGTAAGTTTGTTATTGTTTCGGTTGATGTTAATAGAGTTAGAGAAGGATAGGAGGGCTGATGTGGTGCTGTGGTGTGGTCTAAAGCCATGCTGAGAGTTGGCCAGTAGTTTATTTTGGGTGAGGTAGTGCATTAACTGGTTGTGGACACATTTTTCCATATGGCCAGTGGTGATAGTATGGCTATTGGTCAGACGTTTGAGAGGTCTAAAGAATTACCTCCTTTATGAAGGGGAATGACATGGGAAACCCTCCAGAGAGAGGGGACAGTGGCTTCAGTCAAGGTGTGGTTTATTATGATCGAGAGTGTATGCAATGGCCTCTGCCCCTTTTTGTAAATATTCTAGTGGGAGGAGATCAGCTGCTAGGGTAGTGGGCTTTAGCTTGTTAATTAGAGATTGGATGGTTGATGTAGATACAGGATGGAAGGCAAAAGGGAGTGGGGTAGTGGTTGTAGAGGAGTTCTTAAAGGAGCTGGTGGGGGGTAATTGGTTAGCTAGTGATTGGACGGTTTTGGTAAAGAAATTGTTAATGTTAGCAGTTTCCGCTGGAGTTTTAAGGTCACAAGCTGAGGGGGTGGGGGAGTGGAGCAGTTTGTTTATGCCTGCCCAGAATTTTTGAGGTTTGTTCTGGTGTTTTTGCTGAAGGTGTTGACAGAAGTTTTTTTTGTCTAACAATGTGGCTTTCTTGGTATCATTCCTTAATTGTCGGAATTTAATATGGTCAAGTGGGTCTTTGGAGGTGCACCACTTGTCCCATGCTTTATTTCTAGCTAAGAGTTTGGTTTTGGTTACTTTAGAGAGCCAGGGGGCAGTCTTAGTTTTGGCTCTGAGAGTGCAGATAGGAGCGTGGGAATCTAGAATGGAGAGGTATTTAGAATTAAAATAGGCTACAGCATCATCTAGTGGAAGTTCTTTAAGTATGGCACAATTGCATGGTCTGAGTTCATTTTGGAAGTCAGTGGAGTTAAAGTTCTTGTTGTTTCTGACCGACTTATATAGAACTTGGTGGGGGATATCTACTTTATGCTTAATGATGTAAGTGAGTATATGTAAGTGAGTATGTGGCCACTTATATTATCTGGGAGGGTACCCATGTAATATATTTATCCTGGTGGGTGAGGATACAAGTTGCAGAACACCACAAATGAATATGGCAAAGAGGTAAGACCAAATGATCCAAAAATAAACTTCCACGATAAATTTCACGATAAATTTCCACAAACAGCTTCCACAAAACAGCTTTATTCGATAAAACACAAAATTAATATATTGATTATACAATGTCATCAAGTTTACAGTACAAATAGTTGCACATTATTTATCTATTTATTTATATTTATATTAATTTATTTGTATTTATGTATATTTATTTGACAGTTTTAAATTTAATACTAGTAATACATAATCATATTTATATTTATATTTTTATTAAAAACATATTACATTCCTATACTATATTTTACCATTTGTTCCAACAACAATGAATGACAATGTGTAGAGGTTTTAGGTATTTTAATTAAGTTTTTATTTATGTATTTCCATAAATATTAGCAAATGTATTTTTAATTAACATTCTTAGTGTAACATTTTTTATGACTGCAACAGCACCCAAGAATAGTTTTTAAACTCCTGAAAGGGTGAACAAACAAATTAATACATTTATTCTGCCTATATTTTACATTGTGGATGTACTGAGGGCTCATTACAGATGCTTACAAATAGTTTTTGTTTTGTATTGGCAGGCAAATGAAATTCTTTTCTTCCTTTTATTACATTCACTTAATTAAGGTAATTAAGTGAAAAGGTTTTCAGTTGAAATGTAATTAATGGTTAATTACTTAGGCTATTTAAAGAGAGGTACTTTTGTTATGTGATTATCTTGAAAAAGCCTGGCATAGCTCAGGCGAAAGCGCTTGGTGGATATCACTTTTTATTTTGTGTTTTATCGAATAAAGCTGTTTTGTGGAAGCTGTTTGTGGGAATTTATCGTGAAATTTATCGTGGAAGTTTATTTTTGGATCATTTGGTCTTACCCCTTTGCCATATTCATTTGTGGTGTTCTGGGACTTAGTTCGAGGATACAAGTTGGGTATAGCCATGAAGGTTTATATGGGTGGAGGGAGATTCAGAGGAATAATTGTTCCAGTCAATATTAACGTCTCCTAACACCATAGTTTCATGGGGGTATGTGTTGGAACACCACTGGAGGAAGTCTTCTAGGGTATTAGCATTGTTCCCCGGGGGGATATAAATGCACACAATGAATATAGATTTAGTTTTGTTAAGCTGTAGTTTGCTAACTAGGGTTTCTGCATTATTGAACAAGGGGAGTTGTTCTGGGGCTAGTGTGACATTTATTGTGTTTTTACACAGAACTGCTACTCCTCCACCTTTCCTAGTGTTACGGTCTAGTCTAAGTATGTTGTATCCTGGTGGGATAACCTCATCATTTTTAGTTCCTGGTTTTAGCAGGTTTCTATAAGACAGCACATCGGGTGAGTAGGTGGCTAGAAGGGCATGAAGATTATAGACATTGTTGTTGATACTCCTGATGTTTAGGTGACAGGTCAGGAGAGAGTTAGGGGACCTTGTATTTGGCCATATGTTGAAGGTAGTGGTGGGCTGGAAGCTTGTGGGAAGGGTGGGTCCACGGTTAGGGTGGATGTCTTTATCCCTCATCAGAGTAAATTGTACAGTGATTATTAGTTTCAGTGCTTTACTTAATATTTTATGATAATATCTAGTTTGGGGGGAGATGGACCATGGTCTAGTTAGTTGGTGGTTGTAAAAAGTGGAGAAGACAGGTTTGTAGTGAGCTAGGGGTTGGTCTGATTCACTCAAGGTGGGAACAAAGATGGTGTGAGATATGGGGTGGTGAAAGCCAAGAAAGGGCTGGTTTTCATAGATGGTGAGGAAATATAGCCCAAGCAATATAACTGAGAGGACCACAATTTCTCATCTTGATAGTTGTAGTACTTGGTAAGGACCGTGGGTGGAGAATTAAGAGGGTTGCTGGCAGGAAGGGATGGGTGTATGGGTGGTGGTGTATGGAGATGTGGGATTGTCTGTGATAGGTTGTAGGAGGGGGTGTGGTTTACTGAGCTTAAATTTAGCACTAGTGGGGTGGTGTATGGAGGTGTGGGATGCTCAGCGATAGGTTGTAGGAAAGGGGAGTGGTTTATTGGGCTTAAATTTAGCACTAGTGGGGATGGGTGAGATTTGGGGGCAGGGTGGGGCGCGGAGTGAGCCCGAGTGAAGCAGGGCTATACCAATCAACAAGGATTTCCAGGGTCTGTGAGTATGCAGGCTTAAAGAATACAGCTTAATAGTGATTTAATTCAGTTCTTTTTAAACTTTTTACATATATATATATATATATATATATATATATATATATATATACACACACACACACACACAAACACCCACATATATATATATATATATATATATATATATATATATATATATATATATATATTTATAAAACGTATACGTGTGTGTTTGTTTTCTAAACAAATGGAAAAAAATATTAGAAATTATTTTTAGCTTCATTTGAGGGTTAAGGCTGAAAACTGAGCTGTGAGAAGAGTAATTTATAAAAAAAAGTAGAAGGTGGTTTTGATTAAAAAACAATTGTACATTTAGCATCTATGCCTTTACTTTGGTTAACAAGAAAGGTAAAAGAAAGACAAAAAATGAAAAAAAAATATAAAAATGTATGAGTAGTAAAAGTAAGGGAGGAGAAAAAGGGACAGGATGGAAGAAAAAAGTGTGAGAAATTATGGAAGTTAAAAGTGAGGTTGATGGGAAAAGAAAATAATTAAATTTTGTAAAAATAAACTTTTTATGAATTTGAGGATTTTTTTGTGGATAATTTTATTATACATGTTACTGGTGAAATGGATTATGAAATATACAGTGATATAGGAAAGACAATGTGTTGACTAGTGAAGAAGAAACAACAAAACAATGTGTATTGGATTGCAAAAAGAATAAAGAATTTTGCGAAAAGTTTAAAAATGAATATAGACAGGAAGGGTTAAATGTATAATGAATAAAATATTACATGGGAAGTCTGATAGAGTGAAGACATGCGATACTAATAAACAGGATTAAGTACTGTATGGGTGCTGTGGAAAAAAAGATGCGAGAACTTGTTATATAACAAGAAAATGGAAGAGAATGTTATATTAACTGAAATAAGATGATGACAGTAAAAAAAGGTGGGGGTTAGAGGGTAAATATAAAAAAAAGAAAGAAAGAAAAAATTGTTTAATTAAGAACTATTAACAAAATAATTTAAGTATGATTATAACAAATGGGCATGCAAATAACTGATTTAAAGTTTTTTTTGTTTGTTTTTGTTACGGTATAAAATGAATGTAAATATTAAAAAGCATCCCTACTATTCTTGATAAATGCAATGGGATTTTTACATCCATTTGAGCTACTACAAACTCTGGCAGATTTCTGAATTTTTAACAACATAGAAACCATCACATAAACTGTACCAGAAGAGAAAATAGTCCAAAACTGTTACCAGATAAAGTCACTGCAAACAAAGATTATAGTACGGCATAAAAGTGGTAAATGAATGGAAAAGGCTGCCAGAAAACGATATTCTGGCTATGAGTGTGGATTCACTTAAGCCTGCTCTAGACCTATACATATGTAGTTCTCTTAACTTCCTTTTCCTTGTCTTGTTACTGTGATAAAGGTGCATGTCATTTGTAGTTGTTTTGCTCTTCTCCATCAGCTGCAAGTTGCTGACATCATCTTATAAACCAACACCTGTTGCACTCAAAAACAGGGCAACTTAATACTTGTCTTTCCCATCAGCTCCAACTGCAGGTAAACAGATGTTAAACCTTTTTTAAACCATTATCATTGCTCTTTGCTACTGCCCCTTACTTTAAGTTCTCATGGAGGTTTGAAGCACTTTTTCACTTCACACTCAACAGGTAATTGATCAGACTAACACTTCTAGTGACACCGTTTCTCTCAATCTACTTTTCAATCGAACCCCCCCCCCCCTTTCACATTTTTTCAAGGTCACTTCAGCAGCTTATTAAGTGCTGAAATGATTGTGGAATTTGGAAACTCCTGGTACCATGGTTTTATTCCTGTTTGTTAAGCTACTAAAATTAACAGAGAGCAGGCACTGATATTTTCTCTAAAGCAAACACCCCCTTTCAGGAAAGCGAGGCACACCAGACCGCTTACACTCAAATGATCCACACATTACATATCAGCATACGATTCCCATGCCATGATTAGGCCTACGTATGCTGAGATTTTTTCTTTATATTATTATATCAGTCCTTCTTTATGCTTCCTCAGACTCCCATTTGCAATCCCTCACCAGGTGGGTCCCTCAAATCCAAAGGAGGTGGAACCTAATGATTTCTCCCCTCTTAAGCAAGAGGTGTGAGGAATTAAAAGAAGTGGAGTCAGAAGCCATCATCTGATAGTGGTTGTCATAATCCATGGTAAGATATAGAAGAGATGTACAAATCACATTAATGCATGCCAGTGCAAGTGGATGTTCGCTCCTCTCCCTTTCACTTATAGTACTGCACATGCTTATGCAGTTCTACACAGATATCACACACACACACACACACACACACACACACACACACACACACACACACACACACACACACACACACACACACACCTCTTAGAGCAAGAAATCTGGACAAAGCCATAAATAATGGGGGACAAAAGCCCAAAATAGGGACACTGTTTAAATATTGCTCTTACAAACTTAGAAAGTTGATAGAATAATAGGTTTTCCATTAGCATGAATTTTCTGAAGGGTATGAAGTCTGAAACTAATACATCTGTCATTATTTTCTGATTTCAGTCCTCAATGATTTTGCTAATGATTTCCCAGAAAACATATATGAGAAACAGTCAAAAATATGAGGTAAAAATCTGGACATTCTGCAAAATCTGGACAGATGAGAGGTATGCATCACTAGGAGTGAAGCTTTCAGCTACATCAGTCTACACCATCTGCCAACCTTTCAACCCTTCAGTGAGTTAAACTCCAAAAAAAAAAGAGACAGGAAATGCAAATACACCTTTTAACTGGCACACATTTTGAGATTTCCTTTATGAAGCAAGTCACTGATGTTAGCTCTCAAAACACTTGTACTCTGTACAAGGAATGTGATTTCACACACTGTCCAATATTTTAACTGATAAATTAATAATAATTGATCAATCTCTGCTGTCCACAATACTTTTGATATTGCTGTGCTTTAGCTTTCCAGTCTAAACTTTTATCATGTGTCACTCATTCTGCCTACCACATCACACATTTAGTGAAGCAAGGTTGAGACGTACTAATGCAGACATTATGGTTGATATGATCAAAAACAACAGCAGTAAACGCATGTTAATTATAATCAAAAACCAGTTAAAATTCATATTGATTATAATTACACTTCCAGAAATGTTTCTACCTCTGGGAATATAAGCTTCAAAAGTGGAGGCTGCAAACTGAATGAAAACATGCTGGCTCAACAGAATAGCTTTTCCCTGTTGTGTGACCGAGATTTTGTGAAGAACAGCACCATCTACTGACAAAGAAAACATTAACTCAAATGATTTTCTTTTCCTAAACAAGTAAAAAAGGTAGAAGAAACAACCGTTTGTATTCTACTGAACATTAAGACCACCCAGCATACAGACTGCTTCAAAACAAGATAAAGAAAGTATTACTTTAAAACTTTCAACTTCCTTGGTCTGCAGGGCTGCCTCTGTACAAGAGGGAACATCACATATGTTTAGCAGGTCGGGCCTGAGCAGTCTCGGTATAACAATTCTGCTACCTGTAACTTGTTAAGCTTTGTTGATCACAGTGCAGTGGTTGTCCTCATCGGACACACACTGATGCATTTTTTAACTTTTTTAAATTAAAAGAGAGCTTCAATATTATCTTCATAACTTAAAAATTAATTTCTGAGACTTACTGCTGGTTTGCTAACACAAAATAATATAGCAGTTTGATTTTATAAAAGTATCTCATCCAGGGATTACCAGTATACAGCCTACAAGGGACATTAAAATCTGATTTACAAAAGAGCCCCATTCATTTAAATGGAGAGTGTCCCCATGTGATCCTTATTCTGTACATACCCCATGTGAGTGGTGTCTGTCCTCAAAAGGCATTACAAAGTTCCGTTAAGGGATATAAACCTACTGCCCAAACAGTGATGGATATTTTGTGTTTGATAAAATCATCTATTTCAAATCACAGAACTAAAATTATGTGAACCAAGTAGTTTAACTCCAGATTTGTTAATGTTTATAATTTCAGAATATGAAAGAATTGTTTGGTCTAAGTTAGAGAAACAAGTGACTTCCTGTATTGGATCCTAGCTGCTAGGAAAACTAAAATAACTGAACAAAGAGTTTTCCTGACTAGTGAAGTTTGCATCATCTCAATTACTTAACTTCCTTACTCTACACCAGAGGTCCATTACTCCTACAATCAGAAACTTGAGTCTGGAGGTGGCAAAATAAGAAGTTATGTACCTACCATAACGTTCCATGTTAGTTTTCTTCTTCTCGCCTTCTTTCTTGCCAGTTGGTTGGGCTCGGAGCCGATCCTCAGCTCCGACTCGGCCATCTTCTAAAGCTCGAGAGCTATGGCCTCCCCATATCCCACAATGCCTGGTGCTAGATCCCCAAATCTCGTTTGGTAGACCTAACTACAGACAAACATAAGGACACCTGTCCTAACAGCATATGTTTAGCTACAGAGCTAAAAGGTTGAGGGAACAAACCAGATAAGACTCAGCCAGCGAAAAGGAACTCAGAGGGAAATTCTTCTCGGTCTATTAGGATAGGGGGACAGAGGGTGGGACGCAAGAAAGAAGGTGAGAAGAAGACAACTAACATGGAACGTTATGGTAGGTACATAAATTTTTAATGTTAAGTTGTCTATCTCGCCTTTATTCTTGCTGGTTGGGACAGCATCCCTAGCACCTCAGTCCTGGGTGGCTCATCGGAACAGACTCTTCAGCACAGTGGAACCAAAATCAGCTCTGCTCCTAGAGGCCACATCCAGCTTATAATGAGAAATGAATGTATGGGGAGTGGCCCATGTAGCTGCCGCACAAATGGCTTCCATTGGTAATCTTGCCTGAAAAGCTACAGAAGTAGCTAAAGCCCTAGTAGAGTGGCCTTTTGGTTTAGCAGGGAGCTGTTTGTTCCTCAATTGATAAATCAAGGTAATAAGAGAAGTCAGCCACCTAGATAGAGTTACTTTAGACACTGGTAGACCTTGTTTACCTTCAGCATAGGACAGGAAGAGCTGGTCTGACTTTCTAATTTGTTTAGTCCTATGCAAGTAGAAACGTAATTGTCAATGAACATCCAATTGATGTAATTTATGTTCATCTTTGTCGGAATAACTTGGGAAGAAGACCGCAAGATCAATGGACTGATTCAGATTACTCTCAGAAGGTACCTTAGGAAGGAAGGAGGGATTAGTCCTGAGCGAAACTCTGTCATTATGGAAAACTAAATAAGGAGGGCGAACACAAAGTGCCTGGAGTTCAGAAACTCTTCTAGCTGAAGTAATTGCCACAAGAAAGAGGGTTTTCCAAGAAAGAAACTTCAAGGAACATGAATCTGTGGGTTCAAAGGGGGGCAATATTAGGGAAGCTAAGATCAAATTCAGATCCGACGGAGGCGGGGGATCTCTTACTGGGGGCTTGAGCAAAGTAGTCCCTTTAAGAAAAACTTTGCAAAGCTTATGGGACATAATACTAGTTTCAGACACGCCTGTATGAAAATTTGAAATTGCGGCTAACTGAACTCTAATGGTGGCAGAAGATGACCCAGCCTGAAAAAGTTCCGCTAAGAAATCTAAAACGTGGTGGACAGGGGCTGAAAAGGGATCTATATTTTTAGACTCTGCCCAGCAAGAGAAACGTTTCCACTTACTAGCATAAGTTTTTCTGGTGGTAGATTTATGCGAAGATAAGATGATTTCACGCACCAATTGGGAAATGTTCGGAAGCCTGGCTAAAGTTGGAAGTGGAGCAACCAAGCAGTGAGGTTGAGAGACTGACGGAATTGGTGCAGCCTGCCCGACTGATGGATCAGGAGGTCTGGTACTGGGTCCAGGGTCCAGGGCTGCTCCAGAAGGTGATGATGCAGGAACGGAAAAGTACAGTTTTGTACCTACCATAAATGTAGATGTTCGAAGATCCACATTGCTGCAGTCCTTACATATGGGTAGTCCGCTGTCCTCGGTCGGCCCGAATACCAAAGTATTAGGCTGACGTCGGTCATGGCGCTCAGATCTGACATCATAGCGTCAGGGTATAAAAGCGCATGACCGACGTCATATCCTCAGTCTTTTCTTGCCCCAGATGTCAGAAGGCCCTAAAAAGAAAGGCCACAGCCCAAAAACAGGATGCCTCCCAAAACATGCCTAACAACAACCATCACCCAAACCATATAACCATGCCAAACTACAGAGGGGAAGGAGGGAGTAGAATTGGACTGCAGCAATGTGGATCTTGAACATCTACATTTATGGTAGGTACAAAACTGTACTATGTTCTTCATCTCACATTGCTGCAGTCCTTACATATGGGTAGAATCCCAAAGCAGAGGTAAAGGGAGGATGGCAAAATCATAAAGCATTAGGGGCTGCTAAAATGCCCTGTAATACTGCAGTGGCAAATCCAGCCCTAGACTTAGAATAAAGAGGAAGGTGGTAATGCTTGGAAAAGTATGCACTGAACTCCAAGTGGCTGCTTCCAAAATATCTTTTGTAGCTACCCCCCTTAGAAAGGCAGTAGAAGTGGCAGTAGCTCTAGTGGAATGAGGTCTGATTCCAGCCGGAATCTCCTTACCATGATGGGAATAACAGAAAGAAATACAAAACCCAATCCATTTAGAAATAGTTTGTTTTGAAACAGGTTTTCCCTGAGAACCCAAAGCAAAAGAAACAAACAACTGCTGAGACTGCCTGAACCCCTTCGTTCTGCTCAAATAATAACGTAACTGCCTGTGAATATCCAAAGTATGCAAAATCTTCTCCCCTTTATTTTGAGGGTTTGCATAAAAGTAGGCAAATGAATAGTTTGGTTCAAGGCCACACTAGAAACCACTTTAGGCATAAAGGAAGGATTAGTACGCAAAGATACCCTATCCTTATGAAAAATCAGGAAAGGTTCCACTGCCATAAGGGCCTGTAATTCAGAAACCCTTCTTGCAGAGGTAATGGCCAACAAAAAAGCAGTCTTCCATGATAAATACTTTAACTCGGCAGTAGTTGCAGGCTCAAAAGGTTGTAGAGTAAGCTTTTCCAACACAAAATTGAGATCCCAAGCAGGAGTAGGAGCTCTATGGGGGTCTTATGTTCTTTGCCCTCTAAGAAATTGCTTAAACAAAGGATGGGAAAATAAAGGAGGGTCACAGTCATAGTGAGCAGAAATGGCTGCAGCATGAACCTTTATCGAGGAGAAAGACAAACCCTTGTCCAATAACTCAGTAAGATATTGAAGAGAAACACTTAAATCAGGCTTGGAAACATCAAAGTCCTTCGCTTTGCTCCAAAGAAAAAATCTCTTCCATTTATCAGCGTAAACTTTCCTTGTACTAGGCCTTCTGGCCTCCAAAATAACATTCAAAACTTGTTGTGGAAGCTGAGACCCTCCAGGGTCTAAAACAGAATATGCCAGGCTGTGAGATGCAGAGACTGAATCTTGACATTGAGGAAGTGATTGCCCTCCTGAGACAAAGCTGCGGAATCAAAGGCAGAGGCCATGGAGGCTCCTGCACAAACTCCTCAGTAGTGGGTACCAGTGCTGTCGAGGCCAATCCGGCGCTATCAGAATCATGGATGGCTTGTCTATTCTGGCCTTCAGGAGTACCTTGGGAATGAGAGGCAGAGGTGGAAAGGCATAGACATGAAGATTGCTCCAACTGAATGATAGAGCATCCACCTTCCAAGCTGTGGGATGAAACATTTTTGTGCAAAACTTTGGCAACTGGTAATTTAGTGGAGAAGCGAACAGATCTATGTCTGGAGTTCCCCATAACACTGTCAACTTTCGAAACACATGAGGATCCAGTTTCCACTCGTGAGGATCCACAATTTGTCTGCTCAACACATCCGCTAAGGAGTTCTGTGCTCCTGGTAGAAACCTTGCCTGAAGATTGAGGTGTAAACTGAGAGCAGTCTCCCACAAAATCATCGCTTGCCTGCAAAGAGGGTACGAATGGGTTCCCCCTTGCTTGTTGATGTACCACATGACAGTAGTGTTGTCTGTTTGAATCAACACCTGTCCTGGGTGAAGTAAATCCTTGAAAGCCATCAATGCAAATTGGACTGCTAACATCTCCTTCAAGTTGATATGCAAATGTTGAAGTCTGACAGGCCACGTGTCTTGCACCCATTTTCCATTGAGGTGTGCTCCCCAAGCCTTGTCCGAGGCATCTGTCATTAGAATCTGACTCGCCTCTGGTCGGGTCACAGAGAGTCCCTTGTTTAGGTGACATTCCTGAGCCCACCACGAAAACTCTTTCTGAATGCAAGGTATTATCTGAATGACAGTGTCTAGATCTTGGCAGTGTTGTGTCCATACATTCTTGAGATACCATTGAAGCTTCCTCATATGCAGTTTGGCATTGGGAAGCACCAGAATACAAGATGCCATGAACCCCAAGGCTTGAAGGACTGTCCTTGCAGTCAGCCTGGACTGTAGAGACATTTGATGGAAATAAAGAGAAAGGCTTCTTTGTTTGTCTGGGGTCAAAAAGGCCATCTGGGAAGCTGTATTCAGTCTCACACCCAGAAAGCACATGTCCTGAGAGGGTACTAGACTGGACTTTGTTTCGTTCACAGAATACCCTAGGCATCTTAACACTACCATCACATACTTTAGATGATGCAGAAGTTCGTCTTTGTGTTGTGCAATAATCAGGCAATCGTCCAAATAAGGATAAATCTGTATTCCTTTTAACCTGAAAAGGCTATCACTGGAGCCAGAACCTTTGTGAACACTCTGGGCGCAGTAGATAAGCCAAAGGGCAATGCAGAGAACTGATAATGTAAATTTCCAGCCTGAAAACGCAGGTACCTCCTGCAACTGGGCCCGATAGGAACATGAAGATAAGCCTCTTTGAGATCCAGAGTTACCATCCAGTGATCTTTTCCCAACAGAGGTAAAAGCTGTTGTAACGTCAGCATTTTGAACTTTGGAATGTCCAGATAAGTGTTGAGGATAGATAAATCCAAAATTGGTCTCCACGTGTTCCCTTTCTTTGGTACTAGAAACAGGCGATAATAAAATCCTAGTCCCACTTCTGACAGAGGAACTGGCTGTATAGCTCCTATTTGAAGAAGTAAAGAAATCTGCTTGTGAGCCTCTATCCTTTGCCGAGGAGGAACGTCTGGCATGCCTTTGTAAAGGAGGCAATGTATGGAAATAGAACTTGTAGCCTCGGTTTATAATGTCCAATACCCATTTGTCCTGGGTGACTAAAAGCCAGTTTTGCTTGAAGAGTGCTAATTT
Organism: Protopterus annectens; assembly: GCF_019279795.1. Lineage (NCBI taxonomy): Eukaryota > Metazoa > Chordata > Ceratodontiformes > Protopteridae > Protopterus > Protopterus annectens. The sequence continues at coordinate 1,412,733,105 of NC_056735.1, forward strand.
TCCTCCCAAAGGAGCTGCCAGGGAAGAAGAATCTGGCAGCTGAAAATGCAGGTCATTGGGCCTGTTTACGAAAGGACTGGCCCCTGCCCTCACCCGCAGATTGTGCAGGTGAACTCCAAGTTCTAGGCCTGAATGTACTGTGAGCTCTGCCCCTGCCACGCCTAGATCTACCCCTAGACTGAGAATCAGAAGAAGGGTAGGTCCACCCCTTAGTAGGCCAATTTCTACTAAACTTTGGAGGTTGCACCTGCAAAAATCTTTAACAGTCTGCATAGACTTAGCCTTGTCTTCCATTTTCTTCAAAACCGACTCCACAGGGGACCAAACAAAACTTCAGACTGTAAAGGGCATCCAGAATTCTAGTTTTAACATGCTCGGACAAATTCTGATCCTTAAGCCAGGCGTGCCTACGAAGAACTGATCCAGTGGCAGCCACCCTAGAAGAGGCCTTTACAGCATCAAAACCACACTGCAAAGAATGCTTACCCACCTGTTCAGAGACATGTACTAAATCCTGCAATTCTTTACACTCTATGCCCTCTGCCAAAGCATCCACTTTGGATTTTAGCTGAGAAAGGAGGAAATTCTGATACTTCAACATATGAAACTGGCAATTTAAAGCCCTCATAGCTAAAGTAGAAGAGGTGTACACCTTCTTACCCCATCTATCCAAAGCTCTAGCTTCCTTATCTAGAGGAACCGGATTCTTTACAACAGAAGCTCTAACACCCTTAGGCCCCTGACTAACAGTTTCTGGGTCCGCCCTAGGACTCTTATACAGATATTTATGAGCCTCAGGCACCCTGTAATACCTGTCCGGTTTAACTGGCGCAGGAGGCAAAGAATCTGGATTAAGGGAAGCCTCCGAGAAAACATCTTGAACAACATCCAAAACAGGAGGTATAGCCAAGGGTCTATGCTGTGGTAAAAACAAGAATTCCCTAAGCCTCTTTCGTGAATCAGAGAAATCCTGTCCTTCCCACTTAAAATGCTCCCTCATGGAATGCAGAGTTTCTGAAAACGAAAAATCCTCTGGAGGAGAAGCAGAAGGAGTGGAATCCTCTGCATCAGAATCCGAATAAGGGGGAAAATCTTGAATATCTTCAGCAGAAGAGTCTGAGTCGTCTGAGGCCTGATCTAAACTTTCCAACTCTAGCTCCACCCTGGGCCTCTTATCAGGAGGGGGCATAGAACCTCTAATTAAAGTAATCAAATCTTCTGCCATTTTAAGCATGTGCTTTTTAGGCACAGACCCTGAAGTACCTGGAGGGACACCAGAGGAAGGCAAAACAGACCTGCCCTTAGAAGAAGCCTTAGAAATAGTAGCCGAAGGCCTAACCACCTTAGGCATAGAGGGGAGAACAGTAACCTGAGAGGACCCTTCAGCTTGACCTGACTCCTGTGAGGCCACATCCTGCAAAATCAAAGTTTCCCCCTGAGACTCAACAGAAACTTCAGCCGGATCCACCTGCTCCACTGTAGCTTCTGCAGGACCGGCGTCCGAAACGGACAAATCAACCTGTCTAGGTTTCAAGGATTTGTCTTTGTGCTTCTTCGTGGAAGCGGGCGTCGGAGGATCCGACGGCATATTATAATTACACCGCTTACCAAAGACAAATCTAGCACAATCTAACCTTCTTTTTATAGTGCGCTTATTAAACCTAGCACAAAACCGACACCCGACTACGTCGTGGTCCAGTCCCAAACAAGGAATGCAAAGAGAGTGATAATCCCTATGCGGTATCTGTTTCCCACAAGAAATACAATTATTCACTTTTTCTGACATCCGGAATTAACTGAGGCAAGAAAAACAAAAATATTCCCAACGGGTACTTAGCCCAACTTGGATTCGGTCTGAAACTCAGAATACGAAAATTTCAGAACGCCGAACGGCACTTGCAACGCTGCTTCTGCATCGGACCATGCGGCAAAAAAGACTGAGGATATGACGTCGGTCATGCGCTTTTATACCCTGACGCTATGATGTCAGATCTGAGCGCCATGACCGACGTCAGCCTAATACTTTGGTATTCGGGCCGACCGAGGACAGCGGACTACCCATATGTAAGGACTGCAGCAATGTGAGATGAAGAACATCCAAATTTGTCGAGGCCAGTAGGGGGCAATGAGGATCATCTTGCATCCCAGCGTGGTAGCTTTCTGTATTAGTTTGGGAATCAGGGGAAATGGAAGGAATGCATAAAGAAGTCCCTGAGGCCAATCGTGAATTAGAGTGTCTCTGGGGGAGTATCCGGGAAGAGGGAGGTGAGAAAAGAAACTGTCGCACTTGCTGTTCAAGGGGGTGGCGAAAAGGTCGCAGCAATGTTGACCCCATTTGTGGAAGATTTGGTCTGCCACTGTCTGATTGAGAGACCACTCGTGAGGCATGAGGATTGCTCTGCTCAGCCTGTCCGCTATAATGTTGGACTTCGCTATAATGTTGGACTTCCCAGGGATGTGCATTGCTATCAGAAACTGCTGGGAAGAGATTGCCCACTGCCAGAGTCTGAATGCTTCTCGACATAGGGGGTAGGACTTGGTTCCGCCCTGCTTGTTGATGTACCACACTACCGACATATTGTCTGTCTGAATTGCAATGGTCCCGGTGTGAAGACAGTTCTGAAGAGTTTGCAACGTTAAAAGCACAGCTCTCATCTCCAAGACATTGATATGCAGATGGTACTCGTGGGGTTGCCAGGTGCCTTGGACTGTTCTGCCCTGAAAGTGCCCCCCCAACCTGATCAGGGAGGCATCCGTGGTCACCATGGCTACTGGAGGAGGAAGAACAAATGGTCTGCCCTGGGGTACTGACGGGGAAACCATCCACCAAGCAAGCTGGTCTTTGCATGTCTGTGTAATCATGATCATGTGAGACATTGGAAGTTGTAGAAATGACCATTGGGTGAAAAGCAACCACTGAAGAATCCTCATATGAAAACGAGCCAGGGGGACTAGTATGATCGCTGCTGCCATGAGGCCCAATGTCTTTAGGACGAATCTGGCCTGAATTTTCTTGCATCCTAATAACACCTGTACATGTCGGCGAATATCTAATACTCTGTGTAACGGAAGTCTCGCTGACATGTCTTTTGTACTTAAGCTTGCACCTATAAAGGTTATAGATTGACAAGGCGACAATGCAGACTTTCGAAATTTATTGTGATACCTAGCTTGGAGCAAGTTTGGATGGTGTAGTTCCTGGCTCGTAGTAGCTGATGTCTGGTGGTAGCAGTAAGGAGCCAGTCGTCTAGATAGGGAAACACTTGGAATCCTTACCGTATCAGGTGAGAGGTAACTACTGCCATACATTTGGTGAACACCCTGGGGGCTGTGGTGAGACCAAAGGGCAGAGCTCGGAACTGATAATGACTGGCTCCCAGCCGGAAGCGGAGGAATCTTCTGGAGAGCCTGTCCATTTTGATATGGTAGTATGCATCTTGAAGATCTACGGAGCACATCCAATTGTCCTGACCCAAAAAGGGTAGAATGGACTGAAGCGTGACCATCCGGAACTTCGTTCTTTGTACAGACCTGTTTAGTCTGCTGAGATCCAAAATGGGTCTCCAGTCCCCTGTCTTTTTTGGTACCAAATAAACCTTGAGTAAATTCCGGGTCCTTGCTGGTCTGCTGGGACTTGTTGGATGGCTCGTTTTTGTAGCAGTTTTGAGATCTCTTGCACTGCTTGTTCCCTTAGACAGGGTGGAACATCTGGAAGAGATTGGTTTGGCCTTAAGGGGATATGAACGAAGGGAATTCTGTAACCTCTGGCTATGATAGACTGTACCCATCTGCCTTGAGTTATGTCTTGCCAGGCTTTTGGGTACAGCGATAATCTTCCCCCGACTGCCTCCGAAGGCGGGCAGCCGGGTAGCCCCTCAGGGATGCCGGAAGGGCTTGTCAGAGAAGGAATCTCTGCTGCCCTGATTTTGCAGGCCCCCTCTGCCTCGAGGGTGGCATCTATTGTTGTTCCCTCCTCTGCCCCTGGAGGGAAACTCACCACGTGTGTCAGGCACGGCTCCCTGGGGTTTCCGGAACCACATCTTCTCACTTTTCGGACCTTTGGGGTATGATCTAGAAGGAGTGGAAAAACGGACTCCCACAGCAGAGAGAGTCTTGCCTTCCTGCTCACACCTGGTAAGGGTATCCTTCACCTGTGGTCCAAAAAGAGCAGAACCATCAAATGGGGTATTGGTGAAAGACGCCTTGAAGGGTTCTGCAAAGTTACATAACCGCATCCAAGCGTGCCTTCTCAAGGCCACACCTGTGCCTGCGGCCCTACTCGCCCCATCGGCCGCATAAGAAATGAGCCACATGGAGGAGGTCACTATTGAATTAAGAGTCGCCAGCTGGGAGGTAATCTTATCCTGTGCCCCCGCAGCTGATGGGTCTTGAAGGGTATCTCCTAGCTCCTTAAGGAGATCCCTTTGAAGGTGGGTAAAATGGCACAAATAGTTCAGCGACCACATGGAAAAGGTCGCTGAGGAAAACATCCGCTTCCCATATCTGTCCATCGTCCTAGACTCCTTATTAGGGGGATGGACAGACAAAGTCTCAGCCAACTCCTTTTTCGTGGCCGCTGTTACCACCATAGCATCAACAGGGACACCCTTTGTCAAAAATTGCTTGTCTTGTGGTGCTGTGATGAATTTTGTGGGCCTTCAGGGAGTTGGTTCCACTGTGTCTGGGGCTGACCAGGCCTTTCGAGCCACCACTGCCATCAGTGGATCGAAAGGCGGAGACATCCAGGAGGTGGAGGGGCGAGAACCAATCGCATCCAGAAATACCGACTCATCCTCAGAAGGGTAAAGGGTAGTCCAGTTCCCCCTCTGCCTAAGCATCTCAAGGATGTCTGAGAAGGAGACATCTTCAGGGGGGGACCTCGGGGACCCTTCCAAATCCTCTAAGTCGGTATCCAAAGTGACAGACTCAGGGGAGTCAACATGCTTCCTCTTACATTTCCTCTTTCGAGGGGGCTCCTCTGAATGATCAGGGGAGGCCTTGGAAGAGGAAGACACGCCCACTGGGGCGACCTGGAGCGCTTGTTCTCCTCGCTTGGGGTCTGGAGGAGGGGCAGAGGCAGACGCAGGCACCATGGGGGGAGGAGCCGAAGAGGCTGATCATGGGGCTGACTCAGGGGCCAGCACACTCCCCATGACCTCGAAGGCACCCCTTCCCGGCAGAGAAGAAGGCTCAGGCTCTGAAGAGACCGGTACCCTCCCCGGCACCGAGAGGGACGGCTTCGAGGCTGATGTAGGAGTCGAGCTCACCTGCGCCGAAGCTCCGAGAGGGAGAACGGGGTCGGACAAGTGTCTGATGCCACTCGCCCCCTCGGAACCGACGAGGGAGTCTCGGCGCCCAGATCCCTCCAAGGACGGCGCCATGGAAGTGATCAGAGTCGAAGGAACCGAAAGGGTAGGTATCGGTGCCGACGGTTCCACGATCTGAACCCCAACAAGCTCCGGCTCCGAACTCAAGGGGTGAGTCGAAGGAGGAACTACTGTAGAGATGGACAGAGCTGAAACCTGAATGGGGGGGGGGGGGGGGGGGCTGGATAACATTTTAGCCAGGGCCTGCGATTTCAGAAGTCTGCTCACCACTCTCGCCAAGTCATGGTCAGACAGTCTCGAAGACCGAGAAGAGTGAGATTGGTGACTTCGCTCCGACTGTAACAGAGGCGACCCCGGAGCCGAGCGAATTGACTCTAGGGATGGGGACCTAGAACACTTTCGGCTCCCTGAAGGTTCCGACACCAGGGTCGAAGCCGACTGAGAGGCAGGTACTTCGGTTCTGGCCGGAACCGAAGTTGAAGCAGACGCCACACCCGACGACGGCTCCGAGCTGGGAGCCGACGGCTTCGTTGGCTTGAAGGGTTTCCCTGGCTGAGTCTTAGCAGGTGACCCTTCAGGTTTTAGTAATCCTCTAAGGATTAACTTATTCCTACGCTCCTGCAGGACTCTTGGACTAAAGGCGTGGCACACAGAACAAGAGTCCTGCAGGTGTAGGGCGCCCAAGCAGTAGACACATGAAGTGTGACCATCTGTCAGAGACATCTTCTGACAGCATGAGTCACACTTCTTGAATCCCGATACCTTCGTATCTTTGGACATCCTGCAAAAAGGAAATATCACAGGAAAAAAAGGTCAACAGTACGACAGTAAGTAACAAGTATAAAGAAACCCGTACACACAAAACACCAGTTACCACACCTTAGCAACGCACACACACGCTATAACTATAATATATATATATACCAGAAAAATAGTAAAGAGGGGGGGAGGGGAAAACTCTCTAACAGTAAAAACGAGTTTTCTAAGGGGATGGGATAGATGTAAAACTACACAGAGACAATAAGAGTACTAAAACTACTATAATAAATTTAAACACCAACTATCTAGAAGAAATTTTTATAAAGCCTGTCTAAAAGACGAAAAATACGACCTGAGCCAGCAAAAGCAACCTCGTAGCAGAAGCGGCAAATGAGATCTGGGGATCTAGCGCCAGGCATTGTGGGATATGGGGAGGCCTCGAGCCAGTAAAATAGCTCTCGAGCTTTAGAAGATGGCCGAGTCGAAGCAGAGGATCGGCTCTGAGCCCAACCAACCAGCAAGAATGAAGGCGAGATAGACAACTTAACATCAGTCTGTTACTTACTCATTTATATGTAATTTGGTCCTGAAGGCTTTCTGTGTCTTGTAAGTTGTAGGAAACACATTGTCAGTACTTTCATTTTGATATAAAGCCCAGTTGTGTATTCACTGAAGTTCTGTTAAAGCCATGAAAGGCACATTTTAACTAGCTATTGTATTCTAGCTTTTCTTAATAAAATTTACAGGCTAGCTACCCATCTTTGAAGTTTGCTGACAAGTTCTTGATCATGTACCTTAAACGGTTACTGCACAGGCTTATTTGTTGCTGAGGAAGAGGCTACATGATTTATATTGTAAAGACCATTTTTTCTAGGATCACTTACAATAAATTATAGTATTACACAATTTTCAGCATATCTCCCACGATTGGCAGAAATGTAAATAAAGAAGAGCTCTAATGTTCAATTAAATCCTGCCTGCTATTCAATAATGAAGCCTTTGGTATTAGTTGGCTTCCCTATTCCCATTTTCATGGATAGGGATTTTGATGAAGTTAGGGGATGCTATATATAAGGGCAGTAGGGAAGCGAGTTAAGGGAGGGCTACATTGGGAGAAGATGGAAAAGTTAGCCAAGAGCACTACTGGGCATCACTCCTCCACTACTCTTGAAACTGAACAGCTGAAGTATTAGGGAATTTCTATCCTGTAGTAAACATGTGGCACCTATGTTATGTCATTTGCTTCAGCTGCATTACATTTGTCTGCTGTGAATCCATGGTGCTTTGGAGTATCTCAAATCCAGTTTTACACAAAATTTAGTTATTTCCTCAGAAGTAATTCCATGGCTTCCTCTACACCTCAGGCCAAACTATCAGTTTCCAGCCTCCATCTTTCTTCCATTTCTGTGAAAGGGATCACGTACCAAATGCTAAACCACATGTTACAAATCCTTCTCTCTACTAGAAAGGTTGCTGAACCTCCACTCAGGTCTAAAAAATATGTCCTGTTCATATAGGTCACTCCATCTCATCCACCTACAAGTTTTGGAATGCTTCCAGGTCTCCTCCTCTGTGAAAGGGCTGAAATGGACCTCCTTATACTGGCATTTCTACTTTTGGGATTTGATAAAATTACCTTCTTTCCTTTTATATAATCTTAAGTATAAATATTCAGTTAACAGACATATCTCTCTGCCATTATTTACTGACTACATTCTCCAATTTATTTAATATAATATGCATCCGTTTTCTTTCTGCACTGATATACATATTGAATATTTTATCTCCTTTCTTGACTGAAATGGTTTTCTTACACTTATTACAGTCTAGGTATTTACATGTCTTTCCATTAAGCTTACCTGCTTCACTGTAATATAACTGCTATTATTGTTCTCTGTCTTCCTGTTTTTTTTTTGTTTCCTTATATTTCATTAGCCTTAAAAAAATCTCCAGTCTTTGATATTACCTAATTTGAGAACCACAGTGTCTTCCTTTCCCATGTCTATCACTGGTTCACCCTAATGGTCACTGTTTTATGATAACAGTCTTGACTTATACCACTGCTACTTCAAACCTCCTTCATGGATGTTTGCTACATGCTTTTATAGCTCTGACCCATTTGGTTAAAAACTCTACCTTCCTGAAATCTAGAACTTGTTCAGGTTCTACCAGACAGTGTTGGTGTTGGCAGTAACCTTTATAATGTTTGCAAGCAGCAGAACAACCCAAAAATATTGTGAGGTGACTTACAGGCCTTCTGCAGTGTCTTCTGTGTGGAAGTACAGGGTCAGTGGTCCAGTCTCTTCTCTGACACATCCTCATGACCTACAGAAATGTTACATCAGTACTCTCATCACTGTCATTCTCATCAACCATGGGAGACTGAGCTGCTGAATCTACATGCTTCCTCTTACATATGACCTTCCTGGAAATCTTCAGAAGAGGAAAGTTAGAAGATGAGGAGGACCTTCTCTTTTTGGCTTGAAGGAGCTACAGAAGAGTCTCAGTCAGTCTGCACTGTATGACAACTTGCAGGGCTTAAGACTGAATAGTAAGCCCTTCTGGAGCCAAGAATAACGCTAGTGCTGAAGTTGGATGTAACTTGTGGGGTGGTACCACAGCAGAAGCTGTTGCTGGCTTGGAATCAAGGCTGGTTCAAAAAACTGTGTCAGTATCAAGACAACCTGGGTAGAATACTGAAGCATTAATGTCAGGAGTACTCACTTTAGCAACAAAAACAAATGGGCTGACATCAACACTAATGGTTTAAGACCAAGCATCAATCTTGAGGCAACTTTTGAGACTAAGAGGTTCACTTTCTGGATCATTAATATTTACTTCAGAGTCAACAAGGATAACATTAGGTCAGAGATGATTTTGTGAGATTAACATGAACATACCAGTTGACACCACCATTTTTGGAATAATACCACAATAAAGGGGATACACAAGGAAATCTTCACTGGCCTTGGTTTTGGAGTGCAAACAGTGGTCAACTCCCTATCCCCTATATACAATGGGAAGGAGTAGAAGCACCAGAAAATCTCTGCTCAGCTTTCAAAAAGGTCTTTTAAAACATAACTGCTCCACTGGTATAGAGGGATACACCCCTGACTACAGCCCAGTCAACCCCAGACTGATTAGCAGCTCAAGCAACTGAATGAACAGCAGAGGAGGGATGGGTGAGCCCATTCCAGATGTTGGTGGTTAGGTAGGCGTTCCCTGCAATGATCCCCAATGGAGGTTGAAGACATTGCATTCAGGGGGCATATTTCAAAAGTGGTAAGAATGGTAGGCATGGCTGAGCTGCAGTGGACATGGGGCAATATGCCACATGTCTCCACTGCACACCCACCCCTCAAACATACAACAGACACTGACATTGCATTGGGAGGGTTGGACAGGGCATAAAAAAATGGCAGAATGGCAGAGGCCGAGACCCCCAGTACGCTCTTAGATTCCACAACCCTCCCACAGCTGAAATACAGTAAGGTCAAGGGGAACAGAGAATCTGGTAGGCACAGCACGTACATGGGACAAATGGTAGAAAGCCCAAAAGATCATTCAATGACCAAAAAGAAAAAGGTTTTCAGAAACTTATCATAGTTAAAATTAAAGACAGCTGGGTGGGGACTTGCTTTAACATCAAAGGTTTTGATGGCAAGGATTTTTATCAGAAATAATTATCTCTTCTTTGTCTAGTGCTGAACTGACAAACCACAGTGAAGGAGAACGTTGCTTACTGAAGAGGTAAAGGCTCCAGAAGTTTAGAAGCCATCTCAAGTAATGGACAGACGATTCTTGGGCACTTTGGAGCCTTTATTTATTTTTTTTTTAACTACATCAGTAGTTAATGGTCTTAAGGTAAAAAACAACAGACAATTACCCTCATTAATTGGGTCTTTTACTCCAAAGATGAAGAACTCAAGGATGAGAAACAGCCTATATCAGCAGAATTTTTAGGCTCAGTAGGCTTATGAACAAAGATCTTTTACATAATTATAGGTTCATAGGTTGGTACTAGGCTATCAGGCCTAGGGCCTATACAAGCCTAGCCATAACAATTCCCTGGATAATTCTGCCCACACTATTTATTTCCCTGGACCCCTGTCTAGCAGGGCGACTGACGTGATCCCGGGGGTGAATTTCCTTTCTCCCATCCAATCGTCAAGGTTCCTTTTGAAGAGGGTCAAAGAGGTACTCTGCTTGACATGTATGGGCAATCTATTCCAGAGTCTGGGGAGTCTCTGGGTCAGGAACCTATCCCTCCAGCATGTTTTGTGTATTGTGATGACAAGGTTTAGATCCCTGGAGCGTGTGGCTCTGAGGGATTGGGATTTCTTTAAGTGTTGCATGTCCAACAGCTCTGGGTTTGACATGGCCTTGTATGTTAAGCAGAGATCGCCTCTGAGTAGACTATATGCAACAGAGTAAAGCTGGAGTTTTTTAAGGCGGTCAGCGTAGGGCATCTGCTTTAGGCCTGTGATTCTTTTAGTGAGGTATTTCTGCGGCCTTTCCAGTTGTTGCAGATGTCTTGAGAGGTACATACCAAATGGGGCATTGTATTCTATAATGGGTCTAATGAGGGATGAGTACAGTGGGACAATGACCTTTTTTTTCTGGATGAAAAGCCCTTAGTGATGAGGTGTGCCACATAGAAGGATTTCCTGACTGTTGTGGCGATGTGGTTATCGTAGATGAGACCATAATTTTAACATGTCTTCTCTCGACCTGAGAGTGAAGAAGGAAAACTCAGAACAAACAAAACATTTGGACAGAGTGTGGCCCACCCCAAGCAAATAGCACACTAAACAAGTCTGACCTGGGGAGGATTTGTTTCCCATACGTGCATTTATGAAATTCTCATTCTGTGTTCAACTATGGTGTCCACCCATTACAGTAAAATACAACATTCCCTGAAAATGAATGGAACCAGAAATATTATAAGACCAACATTAACCTGTGGTTAGTTAACAAAAACAATAATAGATATTTGAAACAGCAATCACAAAAAATAAAAATAACAATACTCTGATCAAACAAGATGAAAAGGCTGGTTAAATCTAGCCCTTAAGAACAATTTACATATTAAATAAAATATCAACTATTGTTGAAATGTGCTCATTCCAGAAGAAGAAAATTTCTAACAGGCAATTTTACTAAAAATGGTAAAAAGAGTCTAAAACTGCAAATGTAGTGACCATAGAAGAGCAGACAATGAAAAGATGGTAAATGCACATTCTTCTAAAATATCTTGCAAATCACAAAAGCTGCCCAACACTGTTTTCAGAAGTTACTATGAACTCTTTGCACAGAAAAGATCTGGAAAGGGAGAGCTATGCTGTGCATTATGAGGCACAAAAAGGTTACTTAGCCTGGGAAAGGTTTGATTTGCTGAGCAGTTGTAATGCCTATGGCTTTGTTCATACCCATTACCAAAGATATATTAGTCTTACTAGATCAATCATTTCTGTTAAGGTTCATTTTGTTTACAGATCTGCCAACTATAGCCCCTGCCATAAAGTAAGCTCTTCCTGAATAATAATCTTGCAAACAATTGTATTGCATATAAATATCTAATGAACTGGATGACTGGCATAGACAGCCTCTATATTACTCAGTAAAGCTTATTTATTTATTTTTATATTTATTGACATTTGTTAACCTGTTTAGTCCAGCTGGGTCAGAAACCCATTTTCAGTGGAGACCCAAAGAGAAAAGCTCCAGTTATATTTAATATACATGTTAACAGAGAATGTTGTTGTTGTTGTTGTGTCTTTCGGCTTATCCCGATTAGGGATCGCCACAGCGGAACTCCGGTCCACTAATGTTTGGTAGTGGATTTTTACGTGTCGAGTTACCAGTCCTGATGCACAACCTTCAATGAAGGCATGCCCATTCACGCATGCCTCCACACAGAAGATGCTCTAGCTGAGAATCGAACGCAACAATGTCTTGCTCTGCGGCGACAACGCTACCGCAGCACCACAAATTTAGTCACATTCAGTTTACCTTTTACAGAGAAAAACAAGTTTCAGTTAGTTACATTCATTTAACATTTTGCAGAAAAAATATTCCAATTTAGTCACCAGTATGGTAGAAGAAAGTGGTGTAGCAATGGTAAAACAAGGTCCAGTTGCATCTAGAATTCTGCTAGCCATATCTAAAGATAAAGCAAAAGGGGTAAGATAAATATATAATAGGATAAGCAGAGAAATGATAAGACTAGGATAGTATACAAGCATAAGGCATTCTATATATGTAACAATCTTTAATGATGAAGAATACCATGTGATTTAGAAAGCGTATTAGATTTATACTTCGAGAGATTTGGTAGGCTGTTTTTTGCAGTCTAGGTAGAATGGGTGGTAGTTATTCACTCTGAAAGGAGGGGGGTTAGGTGAGGTTATGGCAGGGACAAGTTTTGGAGTTGAGCAGATGATGGTTGAGTTCCTTTTTAAAGTGAGATGGGTGTGTAATAGCACGTAAGTCTAAGGGAAGTTTGTTCCAGGACTGGGCTACTGAGCATCTGCATAGTAATTTGCCCACATTTTTCTTTGGTGGACAGACTGCTAGAAGTTGTTGGTTTGAAACTTTCCATTCACGTCAAGCAGAGCACTTCACTGGCCCTCTTTAAGAGAAATCTTGACGAGTGGTGATGTAAAATTCTTTCAAATAAGTGAGTCATTTAATATTTTATCTGTTGCACCATATTCAAAGACAGATGTTCAACCTTTTACCTTGTGAGCAACAATTTTTTCTAAATCTGGTTACAGAAAGCATCAGTATATAGCATTACCCGGCAACAACATCATCAATAAATCACCACTAAATGTTGGTTCACTAGTCAGGGATCTGGAAACTCGTGTAGACAGTAATCTGGCCTTTAATCAACATATGGCTAAGGTAGTAAGAAAATCATTTTATGTTGCCCAACTTATAGGTTCATAGGTGTGTACTAGGTTAACATCCTTGGAGCCTATATAAGCCTAGCCCGAGAAGATTCCCTAGCATCATTCCAACCAAAGTTGGTGCCCCTGTCAAGCAAGGCCACTGAAGTGATCCCCGGGGTGAACTTCCTATTGCCCATCCACTCACCAATATTTTTCTTAAAGAGGGCCAGTTAAGTGCTCTGCTTGACGTGAATGGGAAGTTTGTTCCAGAGTATGGGAAGTCTCTGGGTTATGAACCTGTCCCTCCAGCATGTTTAGTTTATTGAAGTAATGAGGTTGGTCCCTGGAGTGTGTGGCACAGAGGGATTGGGATTTCTTTAGGTGAAGCATATCTAGCAGCTCTGGGTCATACATGGCTTTGTAGGTCAAGCAGAGATCACCTCTAAGTAGGCGATAAGAGACAGAGTATAGCTGGAGTTTTTTTGAGTCTGTCCATATAGGGCATGTGTCTAAGGCCTAAGATCCTCTTAGTGAGGTATTTTTGTGGCCTTTCCAGTTGTTGTAGGTGTCTAGTGAGGTACATACCAAATGGGGCACTATATTCTATAATAGGTCTAATGAGGGATGAGTAGAGAGGGATTATGGCCTCTTTCTTCCTGGATGAGAAACCTTTTGTCATGAAATGTGCCACATAGAAGGCCTTTCTGACTACAGTGGCAATGTGGTTTTCAAAGGAGAGGTTGCTGTCAACCTGTGTCCCCAGGTCTCTTATCACACCTTCATTGTTTAGTGGACTACCGCCTATGCGGTAGTTCATGGGCACCGAATTTTTCCCAAAGGGAATGACAATGCACTTTTTGGCATTGACCTTAAGGCCATGGTTCTGGCACCAGTCATTGGTGTCAGTGAGGCCTTTTTGTAGAATGTCTACATCAGTTGGAGAATCAATAACGGCTCCTAGTTTGCAATCATCTGTGGACTTGGTCAGTCAGAGTCCCTTTGTGTTGGCTTGTACTTCAGAGAAGTAGATGCCAAACAGGAGAGGACCCAGGACCGATCCCTGTGGGACACCACTTGTAACTGGTTGGTAGTCAGATTTGGAGTCCACTACTTTCACAGTGTGGGTTCTATCAGTGAGCCAGTTGGCAACCCATCTTATAACATAGGGTTTTATGCCTAGTTTAGTGAGTCTCTCTATGATTCCTGACTGAGGGATGGTCGGGAAGGCCTTGGCAAGATCTAGGTAGGCTGTGTGAACTAACTTACCCTCATCCACAGCTCTTGTTACAGACTCAAAGAAGTCTATGAGGTTGAGCAGGCATGATCTACCTTTCACAAACCTAAACCGCATGGGGTACAGAGTTTGGAGATTCCCTATGTCCTTATTTATAAGTTCCAGATAATGTGCTCCATAGCCTTACATACCAGACTCATCAGACTAATGGGGCGGTAGTTCCCGGTGTCTGTAGCTACTCCCCTTTTGTGGAGTGGGATGACCACGGTAGGAACAAAGCCTGAAATGAGGCTGTGATTGAACAGGGTACTCAGGTGTGGTACCAGTTCACTTTGTAATTCATGTAAAACACAGCCAGGGATATTATCAGGTTCCATGGAAGCTGTATTCTTGGCTTTGGACAGTGAAATTTTTACCTGTGTAGCTGTGATAATAGGGACTTGGCATTCCTTAGGTATTGTGATAGGCCCTTTAGGGGGTGAAAGGGGGGTAAAGTTCGCACTGAACCTATTGGCCAATATGTTGGCAATATCAGTTGGTTCTGTATATATATATTGCCATTGTGCTGTAACTCAGAGCACATCCGAGTATTGTCATGTAGATTCTTGACATAACTATAGAATGCCTTGTGGTTGTCTTTAGAATCTGCAGCAATTGTTTTGTAGCTAGCTTTAGAGAATTTGATGATGGATCTCAGTTTTTTGCTGAGACTAACAAGGGAGTTTTTCCAGTCTTGGGAATTCACCCTTTTCTGCAACAGTTATTTCCTTCTGTTGTAGAGTTTGTTTATGGTGGGGGACCAACAGATTGGCTTCCTTTTTTTGGAGGACAGCGTCTTAGTTCTGTATGGTATGGCCCATTTCATTCACTTGTGTATGTGCTCATACAGTGCACTGGTGTATGATTCAGCATTCATGTACCTGTTTTCCATTTGCATGGGTGTCGTGAAGTTAGCCACCTCTGTTTTTAGAAGCCCAAAATTGGCTTCAGAGAATTTTTTTTACGGTGGTTTCCTTTGGGGGTGGGGTGGGATTTGGATATCCACAGTGATTAGCTTGTGGTCAGATCAGACCAGGGATGAGTTGATTACTGGTGTAGAGCAATGGTCGCCCATGTGAGTAATGACCAGGTCAAGGATGTTTCTACCCCTGGTGGGGGTAAGAATCAGTTGGTCCAGGGTGTTGGAATTAATGAATTCCAGAAAACATTGAGCAAGTGTGTTGGTACATGAGTAATTTTCCCAGTTAATGGAGGGGTAGTTAAAGTCTCCCAGTATAAGGGCATTGGGTTGTACCCTAATATTTTCCAGTGCGTTTAGAAATGTGGGGTGGGAGTCTTGGGACATGGTGGGTGATCTATATCAGGCTACAACCTGGACTGCAGTTTTACACAGTGTTAGTTGTACCCAAAGTATTTCTGATGTGTTATGTTGGGCTACTAGTCTGGAGGTGTGCATATCCTTTATGAATATGGAGACACCACCACCTTTAGTGCTTCGGTCCAAGTTTAAGGGCTGAAAGGTGTGGTATGAATTATAGCATGGTAGTGCTGGAGTACTCTCCGGAGCCTTAAATCACGTCTCGGTCACTGCACAGATATCGATGTTCTCCATTTTAAGGAGTGCTTCGAGCGAGTGCATTTTCAGATTTAGACTTCTAGCGTTGAGAAGCATAACCCTCAGATTATGTTTGCTTGTAGCTGTTATGGTGGTAATTTTGTCTTCAGGACATTGCCTAAAAAAGGCACTATGGGGTGGCAAGGGCCTTGGCCAGTATCCGGAATCCCTGGGGTGACAGGTGCAGGCCATTTCTGGCAAAGCATCGAGGTCTGTCGATCATGTCATCCAAGGCAGACAGATACTGGATCCCCTTAGAATGACACCAGAAACTTAGCCAATTGTTGAAGTCAATCATTTTCTGCTTGCATCCTGGAATGTATTCAAATTGTAAAATCAGATTTTTGCATTTTCAGAAATAATCTCTCTACTCTTCAGAGGTGTAGATGCTAGTCCCTTTCTCAAAATAGTTAACAAATGCTTGCGATCTATTGCAGCTGTTACTTTTCCGCCATAAATGAATACATGAAAGTTATCATACCTGCATGTCATATCTAATGTTTTTTTTTATTTAGTTAACTCATCCAACTTACAGCACCTGTTATATACTTCCAGTTAACACCCATAGCTCCTTATGGTGTCCATACCTTATTTGGGTCCGATTTTTTAATTAAGTGACTTACCAGTTTATAACAGGCAGAATTATTAGAAAGGGCAAGGACTTATTAATTAAATAACACTAAGATTGTTAATCTAGGATGTCCTGCAGTAGAAAAGCCTTGAGTATATTATGATTTTTAAGTTGATGCTCTGAAATGCAAGGATGAATGTAGGCGATAAAAAGGATTTCTGAGTCATTTTGCGATGCTGTCTCACATGTTTTATAATGGCAGACTATCTCCTTGGACAAATCCAGCTTTTATGCCTAAATCTGCAACAGAGTTATATCAAAATCAGTACATTCACTTGCCTAGCCTTTTTATTCAAATTCTAGAAATACTTTGCACACTGCATCAGTGCTCACCAATAGGCTGCAGTGATGCAGCGGTTAGCATTGTCATCTCACAGCAAGAGGACCTCCCGTTCAATTCTCGACTGGAGCGCCTTCTGTGTGGAGTCTGCATGTCCACCCCGTGTTTGAGTGACATATAAAGACATGCAGGTAGGTGCGTGCGTGAATGGGTGTGCCTTCTTTGAAGGTTGGGCATCGGGCTGGCAACTCGGCACCATAAAAATCCACTGCCAGTCATTAGCGGACTTGAGTTCCGCTGTGGCGAACCCTAACCAGGAAAAGCCAAAAGACATTACTATCAGTGCTCACCAATACCACATCAGTGCTCACCAGTGACTGATGTGGATAGAATCATGCCCATGCACAAAGATACTCACATTTTTTTTTTAATTTTCTTCAAGAAAACAGGACCATAAGGTATTTAAAATTCCATTTGCCAGGTGTATGAGTGCATTAAATTTTACTGTACAATAAGCTTTGCCACAAATCACTAAGAATCTCTTTAGCCACCTTGGCAGCTTTTTCATAAGTGCAGCTCTTGATGACATTTGTACAGCAGCTTCATGGTCTTCTGGCAATTCCTGTGCAAAACGTAAAAAAAATGGATCTGTTATCCAAACCCATATCTTCCTTTAGGACTACTGGTTGTCTCCAAATCACCTTGCAGAATGGTGAGTTAGCCAGGGGCTTAGTTGTTTGTTGTTTAATCCGCACTTGAGAGCTTCTTTTTCTTGAATTTTAGATTAAGAAATTAAAGGATCATCCATCTTGAGGCAGAAAGTTGTCTGGTTGTCTGGTCTATTTCAGCTGGGAATCACTCCAGGGAACACAAAGTGTGGCACTGTTTATTGGCTAGAGGGCACAGGAATCAGTTTTCAAGCTTTTTTCTCTGCAGTAAACCATGCAAGTTTCTACGGAGCTACCAAACCAAGAAGTGGTGGTTAGCAGTGTTCTGTGGAGTAGCAAATGCTTAGACAGCAAAATTTCCCTATAAAGGTGATGCATTGTGTGGAATTCAGCTTAGGGCAGCTAGCTTACACATGGAATAGCACCACCATATTATAGCACTATATAACATCTTGCCCTTAACTGCAGAAACTACCATAGGAGACCCCTGTTAAAGCACAGTCCTTACTCCTGAACAGCCCGCCCAATTACAGGATCAGACAACAAGGATATACAATTTTTAAATGTCTCTGTGGCCAGCTTGGTAGATTTGGACATCCGAAAGCAATGTACCATTGTCTCATTTCCTCAGACAACTAGTTAATTATTAAAAAAAATAATATGGTATGTGAGATATGTAAATACACAACTTCCCTGGAGGCAAAAATCTTGCATACAAACAAGGATGTCAGGAAAACCCACACTTCATTCCTCACACACACACACACACACACACACACACACACACACACACACACACACACACACATACACACGCACAGAGTTCACCACACATACAGATTTGTCTTACTCTGAGGCACTTAAAAGAAATCTTCTCAAATCTGAAAGAGCTCCAAAGCCACTTAATGACAACAATGCTCCTGAGCAATCACTACAACACACCAAAAGCAACACCAAACATCTCACATAAGCTTTTACCCAATGGTCCCCCAAGAGCGAAGCCCTTAAAGCAATTATATACTTTACCTAATATCTTGTCACTGGGAACTTCACTGTGCAAAACACTCATGCCCCACTCATCAGGTTAGACAAGGAGACGATCATGGTTAGTTGCCTTTCTAGAGCCAGGATCTGCAATATCATGCACTCACTCAAAACCAGGAAAAAAGGGGAACAAAAACTCCAGCCAAAACTAAATAACCAAACAAAGGAGTTTGGAAAACGAAGTCACAAACCACGAAAGAAGTAAATCACACGATGTTTATTAACGCTGACAATACACAATGCGTTTTCATCCACAAGACTTCATCAGATAACTCAAACCACCAATTTAAAAATCCTTAAATAACTCCTCACATTAAAAAATTAACCAGTGAATCATTAACATCAATTAATAAAATAAATGAAGATATATGTATAAGAGCAAACAGCAATAGATAGATTTAAAAACATGATAAAAAAACATAATTAACAATAAATGTCAAATTAATAAATATATATATGTATGGATGTATGAAAGTGAATATATAGAAATATAATTGTAAAAAACACCTTATAATATAATTAAAAAGATAAATATATTAAAAACTTATACAATGCGACCCTCTAGTGGCTAAAAACTGGAAAAACTTATAATTTAGCTGCTCTTAGTTTCAATAATGGTGCAAGTGAGATACTTTCATTCAAACCAGGGTGCTTCCTGCATCCAAAAATGCCTGCCAATATAACTCCCTATATTTATACAGGTTTATGAGACGAGATAATGGTTAGTTGCCTTTCTGGAGCCAGGATCTGCAATATCATGCACTCACTCAAGTCACTGGATGGTAGCAATATGATTTTACCATAGTCTACGTGGGTGTAAATGACCTGAAACATACTGGATCTCTTGGAATATGTGTTACAGATAGGTATGGGCCTTGCATTGGGCAACATTCTACATTCACCAAGAATGATGCCACATTACGAACACAAAATGATTGACTTTAATAACCGGCTTAGTTTCTGATGTCACTGCAGGGGGATCCAATATATGTCAGCATGGGGAGGACATGGTCAACAGACCACATTGCTTTGCCAAGGATGGGCTACACCTGTCCCCCCTAGGCTTTCAAATATTGGATAAACGTTTATCCACCCTCTTAGAACCTTTTTGAGGCAATGCCCAAAAGACAAAACTACCAACATAGTGAAAAAGTCTCCAAGCAGTCTTAAGGTGTTACTGCTCAATATCAGGAGCCTAAACAGAAAACGCCACACCCTTCAAGCCCTTCTCACTTGGATAACACATATATCTATGCCACAAATTATACTTGGTTTAAAGCCATATAAAGTACGCTGGCAGTGCAAGGCTATATAGCTTTCCACACATTTACATCAACAACAGCACAGACTCTGCCTAAGGTGGAGGTGTCTCAATCTACATTAGCAACAAAGATACCTCTAACTTGGATAAACAGGATGATACCATGGAGGTCATCCATGTACAAGTCTCCATAGATAAGGTCCCTCACCACATCATGGCTAGCTACAGGTTAACAACTATGCCCCAAGAGTCTAACAACTCTTACCTAAACTTACTACAGGCGCTCACCATGCAACCAATCAGCCTATTCATGGCTGACTTTAACTACCCCTCTATATACTGGGAACTTACACTTCCTCAAACTCATAGGCACATAGCCTCCTGGACTTCGTTAACAAAAACACCCTGGAACAGACTGTGCACTCTCCAACCAGAGAAGCAACACACTGTATCTTGTACTGACCAACATGGAAGAGTGGTGCATCTCCCCACCCCACCACCACCACCACCACCACCACATGTCACTTCCTCTATAACAAGGTAAGAGCATAAAACAGTCTCCTTAGAAGTAAATTCAACCTGAAAATCCCTGCTAAACCAGTTAGGAGCTACTCTAACGCAAATTTCATTTTATTAAGTTACAGTCTGCCAATATTTACGGCTCATTCTATTAGACCTCAAGACCACAACTACCTCTGCAGAATTATTCACAGAGTCCCTGTACAAACATGTGAATGGCTGCAGAGAGGCTGCAGTACCTAACAGAAGTAAACCCAAAATAAACACTAAAAACAAACCCCACTGGTGAAATCCTCACCTAAACAGGGTCTATAATAAAATAAGAAAACTCAGGAACAGCAACTCCCTTAAAGACAAGTTTTTCCTACACAACTAAACAAGGAACTAAGGGATCTAGTTAAGTCCAACAAGGCCAGCCATGAGGTCAGGGTAGCCTTGCAGGCTAAGGACAATCATAAGACCTTCTTCAGCTATGTCCAGAACCTAAAAGGAAACACACACAGCAGTGTGCTGAACTGTTGGCGAGTAGTATCACTTTCACCAATCACGGTGACATATCAAATCTACTGATTAGTAAAGTCAGTTCAGACTTCACCCCTACTCCTTCCAACTCCACTAGGTAAGATCCCCTCCAACATACTATCCCCAACTATTAATAGGGACCAGTTGCTGGCAGCACTTGTTAAAGCCAAGAACACTGCTTGCATGGGTCCTAACAACATCCCCAGTTGTCTCCTGAAAAGTCTAAAACATGACCTATCAGGACCACTTGAGGCACTCTTCAACTACAGCCTTGAAACACACTACATTCCAAATGTATGTTGGACCTCAGAAGTCATTCCCTTCCGCAAAGGTGGACCATCAACTGACCCAGGGAACTACAAACCCATCAG
Source organism: Protopterus annectens (assembly GCF_019279795.1). Lineage (NCBI taxonomy): Eukaryota > Metazoa > Chordata > Ceratodontiformes > Protopteridae > Protopterus > Protopterus annectens. The sequence goes on from NC_056735.1 coordinate 1,412,754,229, forward strand.
TTTAACAAGCCTAATATACAGTCATGAAACAAATTATCACAAAAATGATAAACAAGGACATTTGAAACTTAGAGACACTAGAGCCATCCCAATTTGGCTTTGTTAAAGGAAGGTCATGCCTACTTAACCTGGCAGATTTATTTGAGAGGGTCACTAAGGCAATGGATGAGGGTAAAACAGTGCATACAGTGTATCTTGACCTAGCCAAAGGATATAATACAATACCCCACTCAGGCACTGTTGACATCCTCTCTGAGCTAAGCATGAATCCCTACATAACTTGTTGGATTGCCAGCTGGCTCACAGACAGAACTCAAAAAGGCAGGATCAGTGAGACCACCTCTACCATAAGATCAGTCACCATTGGAGTACCCCACAGTTCAGTGCTTGGCCCACTCCTGTTTGGTATTTACTTCTTGGAAGTCAAGGCTAATGTTAAGGGCCTCTGGTTCACCAATTTCAAAGATGGCTGTAAATTGAGAGCTATTATTAGAGTACTCCCAAGACACCAACATCTTGCAAGAGGGTTTAACACAGAGAAATGACTGGTGCCAGAGCCATGGCCTAAAACTCAGTGCCAAAAAATGCATTATAATGCCCTTTCGGAAACTTCAACCTGAGGTAATTACTCTCTCGATAAAACACCCCACAGAGTCAACCCATTAATAATGGAACTGGGAACATATGTAGACAACAATCTGGCCTTTGATAACATGTAGCTAAGATAGTAAGAAAATAATTATATGTTGTCCAACTTATAAGTAAGGGTATGGTATCTAGTTCACTCTACACAGCCCTTATTAGACCTGTCATTGAATACAGTGCCCCATGTATCTAACCACACACTTGCAACAGTTGGAATGCTCTCAAAGGTTTCTCACAAGGAGAATTCATGGCATGAATATCCTGGTCCTCAATGATCACCTAAAGGCACTATCTCTGTATTCAGTCTCCTATAGACTGCTGAGAGAGGATCTTTGCCTGGCTTACAGGGCTCTCCAGACCCAACAGTGATGGACCTATTGCACATGCACAAAACAAACAGCACCAGAAAGACTAGATCCAGGGATATGAACTTCACTTGTAACATCAACAGAATGTATTGCAGAAACAGATATGTGCTCCAGAATAAACTCCCCATCCATGTAAAACAATGTTCATCCTTGACAGTATTCAAATGAAACCTTGATAACTGAATGGGAATTTGTAAATTTAAACGTCACACCCATCTGGCCCCCATGTCCCTTATGCACAGAAGCTATCAATAAGAAAAGTATTATCTTAACTAACACCCTACCTACAAATCTTTATGACAAACTTATTTACCTCACTACTAACATGCTACCCCCCCCCCGTATATTGGAGACCCAAATGGTTTAGGGTGTGCAGCTAGACTTTTAAGGACTCTTGTGGTTATTAGTCTAGTGAGAACCTATGGACCTATAGCACAGGATATTAAGATATTAAGGGAATGAAAAAATGTGGAGATTTAAAAGTAGGAAGGATAGAGAATGGAAGTATAAAAGGGAGAAAAATTAAGACCAAAATGATTATATAGTTTAGTCATGAAAGAAAAACAAGGGGAGTACAGATGGCAGAGTTTTCAAATCATAGAATATTATGGGATAGAACAGGGGAAGACAGTGAAATAATAAAGGCAGGAAAAGTGATAGAGAGTAACTGCAGAGTTTAAAAAGGAGGAAGAAATAAGAGAGAAAAAATATTATGGAGAGATCATACTACAATGAGACTATTTTATAAAACTGGAAATGGTGATGGGTAATATACAAGAAGAAATATATTTAGAAGTGGACAAAATAAGAAAAAAAGAAGTAAGATGAAATACAAAGATATTTTACATAACTGAAGGAAAGAGACAGAACAAGGAAGTTAAAAAAAGGGGGGGGGATGTATGAAAAGAACAGAGAAAAAAGTAAAAAAATAAGTTATGTTCTTATCATAGCATTCCATGTGTGTTGTCCATCTCGAGGATAATCTCCTATCCTATGATGCACTAGTGCCCAAGCAGCCCAACTCAAATCTTGATTGCCTTTATAACTATATTCGCCTATGTACATATATTTATATATATATATATATATATATATATATATATATATATATATATATATATATATATTTATATATATATATATATATATATATATATATATATATATATATATATATATATATATATATATACACATATATACACACACATATATATATATATATATATATACACATATATATATATATATATATATATATATATATATATATATATATATATATATATATATCAAAACCATACAGATATACATAAAACTTCATCTAGTAAAGCAACTGAACAGGGTCAACATGAAAGATTTGTCCAAATTGAATAAAAGGTCCAGATCCACCAGAATCCACATGCTGGGGGTTGGTGGTATGTAAGAATGAATGGTGAGATGGAAAACTCACAAGGAATGTTATGGTAAGAACATAACTTCTTTATGTGAAGTTGCCCTATCTTGCATTCATTCTTACTGATGGGACAGTGTCCCTAGTACCATTAGTCTTGGATGGCTCACAGGAGTATATTCTTCAGCACAGTGGACCCAAAGGAGGCCCTCTCCCTAGAGGCCATGTCTACTTTGTAACGAGTAATAAAGGTATGTGGTCTTGCCCAAGCTGCTACTGCACAAATGGTATCTATAGGCACTCTGGCATGAAAGCCTGAAGAAGTTGCAATTGCTCTAGTAGAATAAGCCTTTATTCTACCAGGAAGTTTTTTATTTACTGAATCATAAGTAAAGGAAATATAGTCAGATAACCATCTGGAGTGAGTGGTTCTGGCTACCGCTGTACCGTTCTTAGCATCTGAATGAGAGACAAAAAGTTGGTCAGACTTTCTGAAATCCTTTGTTCTATGTAAATAGAATGCAACTGTCTATGTACATCAAGTTATGTGTAGCATGTATTCTGCCTTACTGCCATACTTAGGAAAAAAGACTGGTAATTCTATGGTCTAATTTAAGTTGGATTCTGAACACACTTTAGGTAAGAAAGATGGATTTGTACGTAGTGAAAGTCTGTCATTATGAAAAAATAAATATGGGGGTTTGATTGACAATGCTTGTAGTTCTGATATTCTTCTGGCTGAAGTGATGGCCACTAAGAAGATAGTTGTCCAAGTTAAGTATTTTACATCACATGATGATGCAGGTTCAAATGGTGGAAGGATTATCCTGGATAGAACAAAGCAGAGGTTCCATGGTGGTAGTGGAGATTTTATTGGTGGTCTTAAAAGACAAATGCCCTTAAAAAAAGCTTTGCACAATCTGTGTGACATAATATTTGGTCAATTTTCACCTAGATGAAAATTTGAGATTACTGCTAATTGCACCCTAATAGTAGCAGCTGCTGCACCTTCTTTGAAAAGACTTTTTAGAAATTTTAAGATGGAAGAAAGGGGTGCGAAGTAGAGATCAATTTTATTCTGCAGAGAAACCTTTTCCACTTGCTAAGCTATAATCTTCTTATTGAAGAGTTATGAGACGATATTAAAACGTGTCTTGGGGGTGATGAAAAATGTTGTAACCTGGCTATGTTGGGAACCGCAGCAGCCAAGCTGTCAATCTGAGGGATTTGAGAGATGGATGGAGAACTCCTGATATCAGAAGATCCAGCACTGGGTCCAGGATTTAAGGTTCCTCCTGAAGCTGAGGTAGTAGGAAGGGGAACCAAATTTGACGAGGCCAGTAAGGGGTATTAGGATTAAGGACATTTCCAATAATGAGACTTTCTGAATGACTTTGGGTATTAATGGGAAGGGGAGAAAAGCATATAGGAGACTTGGGAGCCAATCATGTGCAAGTGCATCCCTCAGGGACTTCCCCTGAGGGGGAATCAGGGCAAAACAGTCACTGCATTTTGTGTTTGTTGATGCGGCGAAGAGGTTGTAGCAAGGCTGGCCCTATTTGCAGAAAATGATCTCCGCTACTTCTTGTTTGCGGGACCACTTGTGTGGCATCAGTATCTGTCTGCTGAGTTTGTCCGCGATCACGTTGGATTTCCCCAGGGTGTGCATTGCTACTAGAAAGCTTTGGGAGAACATAGCCCATTGCCATACTCTCAGGGCCTCTTGACATAGGGGGTAAGATCTGGTTCCTCCTTGTTTGTTTATGTACCATACCACTGAGATAGTGTCTGTCTGAATTGCAATTTTTCCTACAGGTAGAGAGTCTTGGAATGCCTGCAACACTAGAAGCACTGCTCTTATCTGTAGAACATTGATGTGCAAATGAACCTCGTGTTCTTGCCACGTGCCTTGGGCTGTCTTTCCCAGATAATGCCCCCCCATCCTACCTGAGAAGCATCCATGGTCACTGTGGCTAGGGGAGCTGGGGGAATAAAGGGCCTCCCTTATCTTAACTTGGTCCGAGTGAAGCCACCAGTGGAGGACTTTTTTGCAAGCTGACATCAGGATTATTTTGTGGGACATAGGAAGCATCTGCATTGACCACTGAGCAGAAAGAAGCCATTGCAGGATCCTCATATGCATGTGAGCCAGAGGAATTACTGTGATAGTAGCTGCCATTGTACCTAGTACTTTCAGAACCTATCTGGCTTGTACTTTTCTTTTGTGAAGAAGAATTAGGACTTATTTCAAAGAACTTGAATTCTCTCTTCTGGAAGATTTACCATGATTGTTTTTGTGTTTAATTCTGCTCCTATAAAAATGGTATGTTGAAATGCCAATAAGGCAGATTTTAAGTAATTGACAATAATCCCTAACTGTGCGAATAGTTGTAAGGTTGTGTCCCTTGCTTGGATTAGTAGTTGCTTGGTGGTGGCGATTAGGAGCCAGTCGTCTAAGTATGGAAACACCCGGAATCCTAGCCACCTCAGATGAACCATGACTACTGCCATCCATTTGGTGAACACTCTGGGGGGACTGTAGTGAGGCCAAAGGGCAGAGCTAGAAATTGAAAATGACTGGCACACAGCCAAAAGCGCAGATGACTCCTGGATGGCCTGTCCATTTTTATGTGGTATTACCCATCTTGGAGATCTATTGAGCACATCCAATGGTCTTTCTCTAGAAAGAGAAGTATCGACTGCAATGTGACCATCCGGAACTTTGTCTTTTTACTGACTTGTTCAGTCTGCTGAGATCTAGAATAGGTCTCCAGTCTCCATTTTTCTCTGGAACTAAAAAGAACCTTGAGAAAGTGTCGGATCCTACTTGGTTTGCGGGGACTAACTGGATGGCTATTTGTTCTAGCAACTTTTGAATTTCTATGATTGCTTGATCCCTATGATTAGGTGGAACATCTGGGATTCTTTTGTTTGGAGGAGGTGGTGTTGAAAAGGGTATTGAATAACCTCTGGATATGATTCTTTGTACCCAACTGTCTTTTGTAATTTTTAGCCAGGTGACTGGATGCATAGACAAACATCCCCCGACTGCCTCCAGAGTGGGACAGGTGGGCCTCCTTTCAGGAGTGCTGAAAGGGCTTACCGGAAAAAGATTCCTGGTCACCCTGGTTTTGCAACCCCCCTCTGCCACGTGGGTGGCATATTCCACTATTTCCGCTTCCTCTGCCCCTGAAGGAGGGTTCACCACATCTGTCAGGAAAAACTCTCTGAGATGTACGGAACCACATCTTTCCCACCATTTGACCTTTGGGATAGGGTCTGGAATGCACTCCCATGGCAGAGAGAGTCTTTCCTTCCTGCTCACACCTGAGGGTTTCTTTTACTTTAGGTCCGAAAAGAGTCTAACCATCAAAGGGGGTGTTTATGATGGATGACTTAAAGGGTTCTGTGAAATTACAGAGGCACATCCAGGAGCGTCTCCAAAAGGCGATTCCTGAACTTGTTGACCTACTTGCTCCATCGTCTGCGTAAGAGATAAGTGTCATGGATGAGTTCACTTGGGAGTTAAGGGTGGAGAGCTGGGATGATATTTTCTCTGATATCCCCCAGCTACTGAAGCCTGGAGTGACTCTTCTAGCTCTTTTATGAAATCTCTCTGTAATCTAATAAAGTGGGTTAAGTCATTCAGGGACCTAAGATTAAAGGCCGCTGATGAAAATGTGTGCTTTCCATATCTGTCCATCGTACACGTATCTTTATTCGGAGGATGAACAGATGAGGAGTTTGCTGATAATTCCTTCTTAGTGGCTGCTACCACTACAGCAGCATCTACAGGAACACCTTTGGTTAGAAAAACTTTGCCTTCTGAGCTGGTTATGAACTTATTAGGCCTCTGAGGAACAGGCTCCACTATGTCTGGAGACACCCACACCTTTCGACAAACTAATTCTGGAAGTTCATCGAAAGGTGGCGACAACCAAGAGGTGGAGGGTCAAGACCCAAAGGCTTTCAGGTACATGGACTCCTCTTCAGTAGGGCTGATGGACTTCCAGCCACCTCTCTGTCTTAGGATCTCAAGGATGTCTACAAAGGAGACATCCTCAGAGGGTGACCGTGGGGACCCTTCTGATTCATCGAGGTCCATGTCCAATGTGATTGACTCCTGTGGGGAGTACAAATGCTTCCTCTTGCAAGTTTTCTTTCGAGGAGTCTCTTCAGAAGGGTATTCGGAGAGGTCTCAAAAGGTAAATGACCACCTACTGGGGTTTCCTGAAGCTCTGGGTCTCTACTCTTCTGTGGAGTCGGTTTGGCTGAAACAGACACCAGCGCTCTAAGGGATGGAATGGGCGCAGCAGATGATGAGGCTGTCTCTGAGGACACAGCTCCCTCATAGCTTCAAAGGCTCCACTCCTCTGGGCCGATGACCCCCCCCCCCCCAGCTCCGAGGAACCAAGGGGCATCCCCGGCAACACAAAAGTAGGCTCCAAAGCAGAGGTAGGAACCGAGCTCACCTGAGCAAAGACTTCCATGTGCAATCCCTCACCTGGTGGGTCCCTCAAATCTAAAGGAGGTGGAACCTAACAATTTCTCCCCTCTTAAGCAGGAGTTGTAAGGAATTAATAGAAGTAGAGTGCAGTCAGAAGCCATCATCTGACAATGGTTGTCATAATCCATGGTAAGATATAGAAGAGATGTACAAATCCCATTAATGCATGCCAGTGAAGTGGATGTTCGCTCCTCTTCCTTTCACTTGTAGTATTGCACATGCTTATGCAGTTCTACACACACACACACACACACACACACACACACACACACACACACACACACACACACACATCTCTCAACCTCTTAGAGCAAGAAATCTGGACAAAGCCATACATAATGGGGGACAAAGGCCCAAAAATAGGGACACTGTTTAAATATTGCTCTTACAAACTTAGAAAGTTGATAGAGTAGGTTTTCCATTAGCATATATTTTCTGAAGGGTATGAAGTCTGAAACTTAAATGAATGTCATTATTTTCTGACTTCAATCCTCAATGATTTTGCTAATTATTTCCCAGAAAAACACAATTTTATCAGAAACAGACCAAAAATATGAGGTAAAAATCTGGACAGATGAGAGGTGTGCATCGCTAGAAGTGAAGCTTTCAGCTACATCAGTCTACACCATCTGCCAACCTTACAACCCTTCAGTGAGTTAAACTCCAAAAAAAGAGACAGGAAATGCAAATACACCTTTTAACTGGCACACATTTTGAGATTTCCTTTATGAAGTAAGTCACAGATTTTAGCTCTCAAAACACGTGTACTCTGTACAAGGAATGTGATTTTACACCCTGTCCAATATTTTAACTGCTAAATTATTAATAACTGATCAATCTCTCCTGTCCACAATACTTTTGATATTGCTGTGCTTTAGCTTTCCAGTCTAAACTTTTATCATTTTATCATTTTTATCACTCATTCTGCCTACCACATCACACATTTAATGAAGCAAGGTTGAGCCGTATGAATACAGACATTATGGTTGATGTGATCAAAAACAACAGTATATTCATGTTAATTACAATCAAAAACAGTGTAAATTCATAATAATTATAATTATACTTCCAAAAATGTTTCTACCTCTGGGAATATAAGCTTCAAAAGTGGAGGCTGGAAATTGAATGAAAATATGCTGGCTCAACAGAATAGCTTTTTCCTGTGGTGTGATCGAGATTTTGTGAAGAACAGCACCATCTACTGACAAAGAAAACATGAACTCAAATGATTTTCTTTTCCTAAACAAGTAAAAAAGGTAGAAGAAACAACCGCTTGTATTCTACTGAACATTAAGACCACCCAGCATGCCGACTGCTTCAAAACAAGAGAAAGAATGTATTACTTTAAAACTTTCAACTTCCTTGGTCTGCAGGGCTGCCTCTGTACAAGAGGGAACATCACATATGTTTAGCAGTCTCGGTATAATAATTCTACCTGTAACTTGTTAACCCTTTGTTGATCACAGTGCAGTAGTTGTCCTCATCGGACACGCACTGCTGCAATTTTTTAACTTTTTTAAATTAAAAGAGAGCTTCAATATTATCTTCATAACTTAAAAATTAAATTATGAGACGTATTGCTGGTTTGCTAACACAAAAAATATAGCAGCTTGATTTTATAATAGTATCTCATCCAGGGATTACCAGTATACAGCCTACAAGGGACATTAAAATCTGATTTACAAAAGCCCCATTCATTTAAATGGAATGTGCCCCCATGTGATCCTTGTGGTATAGTAGTAGCACATTATTCTGTACACATCGTGTAAGTGGTGTCTGTCCTCAAAAGACATTACAAAGTCCCTTTAAGGGATATAAACCTACTGCTCAGACAGTGATGGACATTTTGTGTTTGATAAAACCATCTATTTCAAAACATAGAACTAAAATTATGTGAAGCAAGTAGTTTAACTCCAGATTTGTTAATGTTTATAATTTCAGAATATGAAAGAATTGTTTGGTCTATCTTACAAAAAAAATAAGTTATGTTTTACCATAA